>NC_064926.1:358190844-358493875 GCF_023897955.1 Schistocerca gregaria
GATCTTTATTCCTTACTGGGCCTCAAGGTATATTATTCGGGCTGAGCCTCCCAGTCGTTGTCGGCAGACAATCAGTTGCGGCAGCTTCTGCATGACTTCCCAGATGTGTTCTCTGCCACATCATCAAATGTCTGTGGGTTTGAAGCCCATATCGAACTCCTCCCCTCAGCAGTCCTGAAGTTCCACAAAGGTTCACTCGGTACTGTTCGCCCTCCATGACAAACTACAGAAGGAGCTTTGTCACCTAGAGGCAGAGGGCATCCTGACCCTGGTCCACCGTAGTCACTGGACCACACCCATCATGGTCCTTGAGAAGCCCAACAGATCTCTTTGCCTTTGTCGGGATTTAAGGCCACTGTCAACACTCAATCTGTTATTGATCCCTATCACATACCCAAGGCTAATGACATCATGTCCAGGTTGGCTGGCAGTAAGGTGTTTGCCAAACTTGACCTGCAGGATGCCTACCTCCAATTGCCGTAGGACGAGTCGTCGAAAGCATAATCAATACACCTTTTGGTCTCTTCCATTACGACTGCTTCCCGTACTGAATCGCCAGTGCCCCGGCCATCTTCCAACGATATTTGGAAACATTGGCAAGGGACATTCTGGGGACAGCTAAGTACCTTGATGACATCTTAGTCACTGGCGTCTCCACCCCGGACTTGGCCCTGAATGTCTGGTACGTCTTCCATGTTCTTCAGGGTCCAGCTTACATTGCAACAAGGAGAAATTGGTTTTTTTTTTTTTTTTTTGTTCCTCAGGTGGCCTACCTTGGCCATGTTTTGAGCGCTAATGGCATTCAACCAACGTCCCAGTATGTTGCAGCTATTTAGCAGCTGCCCCCCCCCCCCCCAAAGGACATCTCCCAGCTCAAGTCAGTCCTGGGTCAACTCAATTACTACCTTCGTTTTATTCCTCATGCAGCGGCTCTGATGGAACACCTTCACCATCTCCTCCATAAGAATATTCCCTGGGACTGTTCGCCAGCTTGTGATTGGGCGTTCCACCATCTGAAGTCTTCTCTCCTGACGCTGGGTTGCCTTATCACTTATGACCCCACCAAGTCTCTCACGTTGGCTGCCAATGCGTCATAATGCGGTGTGGAGGCCATCTTGTCTCACATAATCAACTGAGTCGAGCACCCAGTGGCCTTCATCTCCATAACGCTATCCCCTGCTCAGCGTAACTACAGCCATATTGAGATGGAGAGGAGGAAATTCGACGATTTCATCTATGGCCATCGCTACACCTTATACACTGATCACAAACATCTGGTCTCATTGATCAGCGTTACGTCCACCATTTCCGCGAGGACTGCTTACAGTCTCCAGTGCTGGGCCTTGTTCCTCATGGAATGTTCCTACAACATCCGTTTTTGGGCCACAGCTCTCAATCCCAATGTGAATCTTCTCTCTCATCTCCCAGTGGGTGCCAACACTGACTTCGATGCTGACTCGGTTGTCTGTTTCCATCTGGATGACTCCAATGTCGAAACAGTGGCTGACTTGCTGCTGGATGCAAAGCTAGTCGCACATCACTTGACAGACGACCCAACCCTCCATGCACTGATGCACCACGTTTAGCATGGGTGGCCGTCAGACTGTTGTCAGATGCCACAGCCAGATGTCTGGGCCTACTGGCACTGCTGCCAGGACCTGTCTCTGAGAGTTGGGGGTGCTTCTCATCTTGGGTGATAATGATTGTTGGTGGCTTGTGCTGCTGCCCTCCCTTCACTGACGAGCCTTGGAGCTCCTGCACTTTTGCAGTTGGGAGGACTGTCCTGATGAAACAGCTTGCCTGCCATCATGTCTACTGGAGGCACAAGGACGCTGCCATCACCTGCATGGTGGACTCATATTCATGTTGCTAATGCCACCAGTCAGCACCCATTGACGACGGTTCCCATGGCCAACTATCCTTCTTCTTGGTCCTGTTTACATTTGGATTTTGTGGGCCCACTCCTCGGCTCCTCCTGGCTTATCCTTGTGGATGCAGGCACTAGGTTTCCTTACGTCTCCCACAAGTCCTCTTCGGAGACTTAGTACTTGTAAAAGCTCATGAGAAATCGAGCGAGATAGACAATGAAATCTCTAAATTAAAGTTTGTTTATAATGGACCATATAAAGTCATTGGTATACCTCACACAAATGCTTATTGCTTAGAGTATCCAAGCTCTGGAAACTAATTACGTATACGGAACATTGTAGACTTGAAATTGTACCAACCTAGGATCGATTAATACCACACAATGAGTAATTTGTACAGTATATAAATATAGATTGTAAGATTTAACGATTTGCTAGATTGCCATGCTTTTGCCTGACCAAGAGGACATTAAAGAAGTTGTAAGTAATAAGTAATTAATTTTGACTAAATGACTTAAGAGGAATTGATTAATAATCAATTGAAAAATCCAAGCTGCTAGTTTAAGTTTTCAACTGAGTCACAGTAGATTAAGGAATGTAAATATGATTTTGTAACTAGATTTCATGAATATGTGATTTACTAGTAACTGTCAATGTACTTAGACGCTCTCTTAAGTTTAAGGCTAGTACATGCGTGTGATGATGGACAGTGTTGAGTTATCCACTGTGATAGTATTAATGGACTCCTTGAGATTACTCGGGAGTGAGTTTTTCCAAAAGAATTCAGTGAAACGGACGTTCTGGAAATGCCGTTACACAGGCGAGTGAGATCAAGCGTGCCGCACAGGCGTGCGCAACAATACTGGCGAGGCGGAGCCGCTGTCGGCTCTTGTGCCGCTGTCGGCATTCCTTGTACTTGCGGGTACGGAAGACGGAGTTGTTTTTCTTCCAGGGCAGCTGATGTGAAAGAATTCTGCTGTCAATATTTATGTTTTTGTAGATCTGCTGTATATTATTTTCTTGTTTAGCGTTATGTGGACTCTCATGACGAGAATATTGATAATGAAAAGGTTATTTAAAATGTGTATTCTATGCAATTAATTATTAATTTGCATATTTTGATATACCTGTTTTTTATGACCATGTACTCTGATTAATTTTTTAAATAGTATTCCATTTCTTGATACTGTTAAGAATTTTGATTTTTTGGATAGCTAAACCATTTTCTATGTTTTCTATGAATTTTAATATGTTGTCAACCTGTTTTCTTTTGTGTAAGATGACAGAGTGGGATAAGATTAGGAGTGTCTCCACTTAATTATTATGGTCTAAAAATTGGTTTATGGTTAATTAGCCTAATGCTAAATTATCTTGATGTTTTGAGCATATGCATTTCCGCTGTTTATTTCCCTTTTGAGACATTTTCTGAGTCTGTTTAGGTTACACGAACATCCTCAGACAATGTGGGGCACGTGTAACGCCGGAAATGCATATCCTCCTATTTCCATCTATTGCACTGCAATTTTTTTTCCTTATTTTGTTACCTGAAGATATAACATTTCTGTGTCTTTGTATATTGTAATTGTTTTACTATTTGTATATATATATGCATTTATGTCGATGTATAATTGGTTTGTTTTGTGAATATTATTTGTATTTATACGCTGGGTCTGGCCTAGGGAAAACTATACTATCGAACGAATACATCGATAGGTCGTGTGGAGAACCCAAGTGTTTAGGATCTTTGGTAGTGAGTCGCGTGGAGCGCGGGCAGTGGAGCAGGGGTGTTGTGTGACGCTCCCGCGAGTTGCCGAGCTTTCGGGGTTTGGCAGCATGTAATTGCGCTCGACTTGCTATGTTAGTTTCTGACGCGGTGTCGCGGACGGGAAGCATTATCTGGTGCACATCAAGAGCCCGTTTCCCCTGGTGCCGTGTCGAGAAAAAGGCGCGCCAACATCCAGCTTCTGCAACAGCGACGGCCGACGATGAGTGACTGTCGCCACCTCCTCGATCGACGGCTTCAAACCTTCAATCAATCAACAAGGGAAGACTGGAAGCACGTAAATTTTTAGAACTGTATGGCAGACCTCAGCTTTTCAAACTGTTCCATTTTCGTAACTATAATTACAGCAACTTAGCATGAACATTTGTTGCTCATTGTCCCAATTGCATTACCAAGCAGGGTCCCTTCCTTTTCTGGAATGAACCCGAGTGTCGTTGAAATTCAAAATCCAGCATTAAAGTAATTTTATTCCATTTCACTGCTTTAATTTCAAAGTTCAGTTAAAGCATTCATAGGGGAGTTTCGTTACCATATTTTAGCTTACCTGTGACTGCAGCTCAGCTTGGTACGTACTAAATTTTACTACTGTTAATTGTTCACAATCATTTAATTCAAGTTCAAAGTTAAATCTCTTATTTCTAAATTGCGTAGATTCAAGTAGCTTTTGAAATGATTGTTGAGGTACCCCAACACTAACCTTATTTTATTGAATTTCGTAGTGCTTCAGAAACAAAGCTCACTATTAATTTCAGTCACTAAATTAACTTTCAATTTTCCGGTTTTATTAATTCTTTTGCTAAATTAAGTCAGAGTGTAGCGAAATTTATTACTTCTGACAAACATTCAGTTTTCACACCACTCGTGTCAACCTTCAGTTGCCACGCTTCTAGTGCTAATTATATGTGCAATAATCTTTCTTTTTCAGTTACTATAGTAATTTCCCATAGGACTAGCGACCGTAATTTTCCCCAAATCTCAAAAATCTAATTACCGCTAGTTAATTGTTAAGGTAACTGGCGCACATTTACTTTCTTTATTAACTTTACCCCTTTTCAAAATTAATTTCCACCAGTTTCATTTGCATTTTTTCCTTTCATTTAGATGTAACCCTTTCCCCCCTCTTTACCGACAGATAAACTTCGGTGACGATTGCTTTTCCCAAATTCCCATTAGGTACACGCGGTTTAATTTTTCACTGTCATTAAGGTCGATAAGTGAGGGGGAGGTTGCACCCTATTAGATAAGAGAATCAATGGCGCCAGGGACTCCCCCCCCCCCAGGGCTCAACAATATTACAGATATCGTGTCTTTATTGCGATTCCAATGCTCTCTTAGGTTTTCTGTAGCTCTTTTCAAAGCATTTTAGTGTTTTTTGGTGAATATATAGGACATGATTCTTCAGTTACTTCCGGGGTATTTGTTGATCGGACAGTCCACGGACTGACAAGGGAGTAGTCGAATCCAACATGTCGAAACTTACGCTGAAATTTTTCGCACAGGAAGAATACACCGAGAGAAATACACTGCTAAAATTTTGTCTGCTAAGGGGCACTGCAAGTATTTTTGTTTGCCACACGGAAGACCACTTACAACTGCGTTTTGTACAGCCCTTCCTGCCTAGCTCCCGATCGGCGAATAAGCAGATGCAGCCATGACATGAGAATATAGCGCTGCGTAGCTCGGAGTCTAAAGTGCACACATGAGAATTTTAAGCGCTTAAACCACATCGAACATGTCTTAAATAATTGATTTTTGAATATCTAGGAGTTCATATCGACAGCTAAACGGTTGCATATGTATTTCTTACACAAGAGACATGCAGAAGAAAAATTCCAGGCAGTGTATGATGTTATATTACATACGACTTCCATCAATTGGGACTTAAATTTGTTGACATTAAGTATTTTATAATAAGTCCTCAAGCACAGTTCTTACGCTAATATTTGAATAACGTACGTTTTACTAACAGTGAAACAAATCCTTGTTTATTCCCTGTAACTGTTACAGAAATGCGAAGCGTCTATTGCACGACGAAAACAAACAGTTTCCTTACGCCACGCACACCTGACAACGTATTAATGCATTAAGGTACTCCTTAGTAATTACTGGTTTTATTTGTACAGAACTGGAATGGGGTAAGAAATAACGTGGCTGTTGTTCTGCATATAATGCTATGTACCAGGCATACTTGATCAGATTCCTAAGATATGGCTATTCAGATTGACAATGGAGAAATGACTGAAGTTAAACATTACTTTTCCGCTGATAACCGTGAAATGAAAAAGAGCTATCAAAAGTTATACTGCCCAGAACTGCTCCGAAAAATGCATTACACTGCCGAAAAATTGTTATCAAAAGTCTGAATCAAAGTTCCGAGTAGAATCAGAATTATAGTAAAGATCCTTTCGCCGTCTTCTTACAGACATAGATGTCGTTATGTTCAGGCCAAAAGCTCAACAAAAGCAATTAATTATGTTCTGCAAAAGGTATGAAGACATTTCGGATATAGCACTGAAAATCATTCTACACTCCTGGAAATGGAAAAAAGAACACATAGACACCGGTGTGTCAGACCCACCATACTTGCTCTGGACACTGCGAGAGGGCTGTACAAGCAATGATCACACACACGGCACAGCGGACACACCAGGAACCGCGGTGTTGGCCATCGAATGGCGCTAACTGCGCAGCATTTGTGCACCGCCGCCGTCAGTGTCAGCGAGTTTGCCGTGGCATACGGAGCTCCATCGAAGTCTTTAACACTGGTAGCATGCCGCGACAGCGTGGACGTGAACCGTATGTGCAGTTGACGGACTTTGAGCGAGGGCATATAGTGGGCATGCGGGAGGCCGGGTGGACGTAGCGCCGAATTGCTCAACACGTGGGGCGTGAGGTCTCCACAGTACATCGATGTTTTCGCCAGTGGTCGGCGGAAGGTGCACGTGCCCGTCGACCTGGGACCGGACCGCAGCGACGCACGCATGCACGCCAAGACCGTAGGATCCTACGCAGTGCCGCAGGGGACCGCACCGCCACTTCCCAGCAAATTAGGGACACTGTTGCTCCTGGGGTATCGGCGAGGAGCATTCGCAACCGTCTACATGAAGCTGGGCTACGGTCCTGCACACCGTTAGGCCGTCTTCCACTCACGCCCCAACATCATGCAGCCCGCCTCCAGTGGTGTCGCGACAGGCGTGAATGGAGGGACAAATGGAGACGTGTCGTCTTCAGCGATGAGAGTCGCTTCTGCCTTGGTGCCAATGATGGTCGTATGCGTGTTTGGCGCCATGAAGGTTAGCGCCACAATCAGGACTAATACGACCGAGGCACGCAGGGCCAACACCCGGCATCATGGTGTGGGGAGCGATCTCCTACACTGGCGGTACACCTCTGGTGATCGTCGAGAGGACACTGAATAGTGCACGGTACATCCAAACCGTCATCGAACCCATCGTTCTACCATTCCTAGACCGGCAAGGGAACTTGCTGTTCCAACAGGTCAATGCATGTCCGCATGTATCCCGTGCCACCCAACGTGCTCTAGAAGGTGTAAGTCAACTACCCTGGCCAGCAAGATCTCCGGATCTGTCCCCCATTGAGCATGTTTGGGACTCGATGAAGCGTCGTCTCACGCGGTCTGCACGTCCAGCACGAACGCTGGTCCAACTGAGGCGCCAGGTGGAAATGGCATGGCAAGCCGTTCCACAGGACTACATCCAGCATCTTTACGATCGTCTCCATGGGAGAATAGCAGCCTGCATTGCTGCGAAATGTGGAAATACACTGTACTAGTGCCGACATTGTGCATGCTCTTTTGCCTGTGTCTATGTGCCTGTGGTTCTGTCAGTGTGATCATGTGATGTATCTGACCCCAGGAATGTGTCAATAAAGTTTCCCCTTCCTGGGACAATGAACTCACGGTGTTCTTATTTCAATTTCCAGGAGTGTATTTGTGTAGATCCATCATGGACAGAGGACAGCAGTTGAGAAATGACTGTGATTGTCAATATCAATGTAATTCTCCAACAGCCGTGTACTGATATTATTTTATTTTATTTTGTTTTGAAGACTACAAGTTTCGGCATTCCATTACGCCATCTTAAGGCCCCATATGCATCTCTCCAGATAAACGATAATGTCATATAGTGCCAAAAATCTCTGGATGTCGTGAATTTAATAGTTTCACTCGTGCTCCATTCGAAGACTTGATAGCAACTGACAAGTTGTAGCTACTTTTATGGCGCTACATGATATTATCGTTTATTTGGAGAGATCCTGTCGCCATCTTCTTACAGACATAGATGTCGTTATGTTCAAGCAAAAAGCTTAACAATAATCGGGTGGTGCTGAGGGTATTAGATTAGGAAATGAGACACTAAAAGTAGTAAAGAAGTTTTGCTATAGGGGAGTAAAATAACTGATGATGGTCGAATGAGCGGGGATATAAAATGTAGACTGGGAATGGCAAGGAAAGCGTTTCTGAAGAAGAGAAATTTGTTAACATCGAGTATAGATTTGAGTGTCAGGAAGTCATTTATGAAAGTATTTGTAAGGAGTTGTGCCATGTATGGAAATGAAACATGGACAATAAATTAGACAAGAAGAGACTAGAAGCTTTCGATATGTGGTGCTACAGAAGAAAGCTGAAGATTAAATGGGTAGATCACATAACTAATGAGGAGGTGTTGAATAGGATTGGGGAGAAGAGAAGTTTGTGGCACAACTTGACTAGAAGAAGGGATCGGTTGGTAGGACATGTTCCGAGGCATCAAGGGATCACCAATTTAGTATTGGAGGGCAGCGTGGAGGGTAAAAATCGTAGAGGGAGACCAAGAGGTGAATACACAAAGCAGATTCAGAAGGATGTAGGTTGCAGTAGGTATGGGGAGATGAAGAAGCTTGCACAGGATAGAGTAGCATGGAGAGCTGCATCAAACCAGTCTCAGGACTGAAGAGCACAACAGCAACAGTGAAATTCCTCTATAGGTAAGGCAAAGTACCTTGAGACAGAGGAAGAGAAAAGTAAAAGGGGCGTACAGTAAGTAATGCAACCCTTTTTTTCTAAAAGCAGTTTGGTTTTATTCAGGATTTCAATACATGTAATTTTTTCCACACTCTTTTTGCTACAAAACCCTATTTTTCATCACACTGTTCAATGCGACAGCCTTATGCCATGTTTCTGGGACGGCCTGTATGCCCACATTGGACCACTCTAAAGGTCGAGTAGCCTTGCTGCATTAGTAATCATCCCATCATCCAAGTACTGCTGCTTCCCGTAAAGTGCATCCTTCATTAGGGCAAACAGATGGAAGTCGCAAGGTGCAAGGTTCAGACTGTACGTTGGATGAGGTAGAAGAGTCCAATGAAGTTTTGCCAGCTCCTCTCGGCTGTGTAGACTTGTGTGATGCCTTAAGTTGCCTTGATGAAGGAGAAGTTGGTTTGCATTTTTGTGGTGACAAATGATATTGTCTGCATGTTCCAACATAGCAGGATCAATGCAACTTCTGTGTTCTTATGCGGGCTTAGTTGGAGTCCCTTCGCTCCCAGCTTCAGGCATTGTTAGCTTTGGTCACACAGCTTGAGGATGTTGCCAATGGGAATGACTGTGGGGGTCCGGATGGGAGTTTGTTGGGGATGGCCAGCTGGCCCCGCGCATCCCCCGATTGGACTACGGCTGTGGCTGCCAAGGATACTGCCCACATTCATGCTGACCCCTCACCCATGGTAGAGTGGGAGGTCGTCTCAAGGTGTGACAGGGGGCGAAAGACATTCCAGAGGGCTGAACGGAAGGCCTCTCTAGTTTGTCTGACGAACCAGTTTCAGGCTCTGTCTCTGGCTGATACTGATCTTCGGCCAGACATGGCTGCTTGTCCTGTTCCAGAGGTTGCCCCTCAGTCTGCAAGATCTGGGCGGTTGCAGAGGGTGGGCTTACTGGTAGTTGGGAGCTCCAACGTCAGGCACGTAACGGGGCCCCTTAGGGGTATGGCAGCAAGAGAGGGGAAGAAAACCAATGTGCACTCCTTGTGCATACCGGGGGAGTCATTCCAGATGTGGAAAGGGTCCTTCCGGGTGCCATGTAGGGCACAGGATGCACCCATCTGCAGGTGGTCGCTCATGTCGGCACCAATGATGTGTGTCGCTATGGATCGGAGGAAATCCTCTCTGGCTTCTGGCGGCTATCTGATTTGGTGAAGACTGCCAGTCTCGCTAGCGGAATGAAAGCAGAGCTCACCACCTGCAGCATCGTCGACAGGACTGACTGCGGACCTTTGGAACAGAGCCGAGTGGAGGGTCTGAATAAAAGGCTGAGACGGTTCTGCGACCGTGTGGGCTGCAGATTCCTCGACTTGCGCCATAGGGTGGTTGGGTTTCGTGTTACGCTGGATAGGTCAGGAGTCCAATACACGCAGCAAGCGGCTACACGGGTAGCAGGGGTTGTGTGGCGAGGGCTGTACGGTTTTTTAGGTTAGATGGCCTCGGGCAAGTACAGAAAGGGCAACAGCCTCAAAGAGTGCGGGGCAAAGTCAGGACACGCGGGGACCAAGCAGCAATCGGTATTGTAATTGTATACGGTCGAAGCTGCATTGATAAAGTACCGGAACTTCAAGCGCTGATAGATAGAGACCACCGAAGCTGAAATCGTTATAGGTACGAAAAGCTGGCTGAAGCCAGAGATAAATTCTGCCGAAATTTTTACAAAGGCACAGACGGTGTTTAGAAAGGATAGATTGCATGCAACCGGCGATGGCGTGTTTGTCGCTGTTAGTAGTAGATTATCCTGTAGTGAAGTAGAAGTGGATAGTTCCTGTGAAATATTACGGGTTTACGCTCAACAACCGAGCTAGGTTAATAATTGGCTCCTTTTACCGACCTCCCGACTCAGCAGCATTAGTGGCAGAACAACTGAGAGAAAATCTGGAATACATTTCACATAAATGTTCGCAACATGTTATATGGAGATTTCAATTTACCATATATAGACTGGGACACTCAGATGTTTAGGCCGGGTGGTAGGGACAGAGCATCGAGTGACATTATACTGAGTGCACTATCCGAAAATTTTCTCGAGCAATTAAACAGAGAACCGACTCGTGGAGATAACATCTTGGGCCTACTGATAACAAACAGATCCGAACTTTTCGTCTCTGTACGCGCAGAACAGGGAATCAATAATCATAAGGCCGTTGCAGCATCCCTGAATATGGAAGTTAATAGGAATATAAAAAAAGGGAGGAAGGTTTATCTGTTTAGCAAGAGTAATAGAAGGCAGATTTCAGGCTACCTAACAGATCAAAACAAAAACTTCTGTTCCGACACTGTCAATGTTAAGTGTTTATGGAAAAAGTTCAAGGCAATTGTAAAATGCGTTTTAGACAGGTACGTGCCGAGTAAAACTGTGAGGGACGGGAAAAACCCACCGTGGTTCAACAACAAAGTTAGGAAACTACTGCGGAAGCAAAGAGAGCTTCACTCCAAGTTTAAACGCAGCCAAAACCTCTCAGACAAACAGAACCTAAACGATGTCAAAGGTAGCGTAAGGAGGGCTATGCGTGAAGCGTTCAGTGAATTCGAAAGTAATATTCTATGTACCGACTTGACAGAAAATCCTAGGAAGTTCTGGTCTTACGTTAAATCAGTAAGTGGCTCGAAACAGCATATCCAGACACTCCGGAATGATGATGGCTTTGAAACAGAGGATGACACGCGTAAAGCTAAAATACTAAACACCTTTTTCCAAAGCTGTTTCACAGAGGAAGACCGCACTGCAGTTCCTTCTCTAAATCCTCGCACAAACGAAAAAATGGCTGACATCGAAATAAGTGTCCAAGGAATAGAAAAGCAACTGAAATCACTCAACAGAGGAAAGTCCACTGGACCTGACGGAATACCAATTCGATTCTACACAGAGTAAGCGAAAGAACTTGCCCCCCTTCTAACAGCCGTGTACCGCAAGTCTCTAGAGGAACGGAAGGTTCCAAATGATTGGAAAAGAGCACAAGTAGTCCCAGTCTTCAAAAAGGGTCGTCGAGCAGATGCGCAAAACTAGACCTATATCTCTGACGTCGATCTTTTGTAGAATTTTAGAACATGTTTTTTGCTCGAGTATCATGTCGTTTTTGGAAACCCAGAATCTACTCTGTAGGAATCAACATGGATTCCGGAAACAGCGATCGTGTGAGACCCAACTCGATTTATTTGTTCATGAGATCCAGAAATTATTAGATACAGGCTCCCAGGTAGATGCTATTTTCCTAGGCTTCCGGAAGGCGTTCGATACAGTTCCGCACTGTCGCCTGATAAACAAAGTAAGAGCCTACGGAATATCAGACCAGCTGTGTGGCTGAATTGAAGAGTTTTTAGCAAACAGAACACAGCATGTTCTTCTCGATGGAGAGACATCTACAGAGGTTAAAGTAACCTCTGGCGTGCCACAGGTAAGTGTTATCGGACCATTGCTTTTCACAATACATATAAATGACCTAGTAGATAGTGCCGGAAGTTCCATGCGGCTTTTCTCGGATAATGCTGTAATATACAAAGAAGTTGCAGCACTAGAAAATTGTAGCGAAATGCAGGAAGATCTGCAGCGGATAGGCACTTGGTGCAGGGAGTGGCAACTGACCCTTAACATAGACAAATGTAATCTATTGCGAATACGTAGAAAGAAGAAACCTTTATTGTATGATTATATGATAGCGGAACAAACACTGGTAGCAGTTACTTCTGTAAAATATCTGGGAGTATGCGTGCGGAACGATTTGAAGTGGAATGATCATATAAAATTAATTGTTGGTAAGGCGGCTACCAGGTTGAGATTCATTGGGAGAGTCCTTAGAAAATGTAATCCATCAACAAAGGAGGTGGCTTACAAAACACTCGTTCGACCTATACTTGAGTTTTGCTAATCAGTGTGGGATTCGTACCAGATTGTGTTGACGGAGGAGTTAGAGAAGATCCAAAGAAGAGCGGCGCGTTTTGTCACAGGGTTATTTGGTAAGCGTGATAGCGTTACGGAGATGTTTAGCAAACTCAAGTGCCAGACTCTGCAAGAGAGGCGCTCTGCATCGCGGTGTAGCTAGCTGTCCAGGTTTCGAGAGGGTGCGTTTCTGGATGAGGTGTCGTATATATTGCTTCCCCCTACTTATACCTCCCGAGGAGATCAAGAATGTAAAATTAGAGAGATTCGAGCACGCACGGAGGCTTTGCGGCAGTCGTTCTTCCCGCGAACCATACGCGACTGGAACAGGAAACGGAGGTAATGACAGTGGCACGTAAAGTGCCCTCCACCGCACACCGTTGGGCGGCTTGCGGAGTACAAATGTAGATGTAGATCCCAGCTGTGCGCGGCTGGTCGGCACGCCGAACATCAGACAAGTTGCGCGTTCTAGTTACATTGACGACAGGCTCTTCACCCAATGACTCACCATGGTTTTCTTCTCTACCAGATGTGCGCAGATATTCTGAAAGCACCCATGAATATTTACGACGCTCTGGTTTTCCGCTAAAAAGCAAATTAAATGAGTGCTCACTGCTTGGAACGCACCTCGTTTAGAAACGCCATTTTGAAGGATACGTATAGCGCCACCACATATCGTAACGCCATGCAATTATAGCAGCTAAATAAATGTAAATGTCGAGTGATTAGGACCTCCCGTCGGGTAGACCGTTCGCCGGGTGCAAGTCTTTCGAACTGACGCCACTTCGGCGACTTGCGCATCGATGGGGATGAAATGATGATGATTAGCACAACTCAACACCCAGTCCCTGACCCGGGCCCTAACGTTTGAAATTCTGTCGCGCTGACCACTCAGCTGCCGGGGGCGAACGCTAGAGCAGCTGAAGGGGGAATATTTCACGATGTTCCAAGACAAATTCCGCATTTTATGAACCGAAACTGGCAGAAAAAAAAGCATTGAGTTATTTGTTGTACGCTCCTCGCGGTGCGTCCCTTTTGTACCAGTGCCCTCTCCGCCGACAGGTGGCAACTGTCAGTATGCAGATCCTGGTCAGCGTGCGCTTTTTCCTGATACACAACGTGGCCCGGGCTGCCATCAGCTTTTGTCTGGACTTTGACATTCAGGTCTCCATTTTGGATGACGTCAGAGCTTCTGTGTCGAAGTGCTCCATATACAAGGACAAATTCGCAACCACTGGTCCAAGTGATCTACCCATTGCGACTCCCGACGTTAATTCAAAGTTTTCTCCATTAAATAGAAAGTACCTGAAGGTTAGCACATGCCTGGAAAGGTTGGTGGTCTTGATGTCAAATTTCTGACCAATGAGTTCTAATGATTATGTAGAGGCACCCTGGTGAATAAGGTGGAGAACAACATCTGGGCTCTTCTCAAGTTGCCAGATAAGGTCATCAAGAAACTGTCACCACCAGGACCTGTATCGTCAATATTTTATAGACTCCCTAAGGTCCACAAAGACAGAGTTTCGTTACGCCCCACAGTCAGCCACATCAGGGCTCCAACATATTTGCCGGCGAAATACCTGAGAGGACTGCTAATCTAAATTCTAAATTTGTGGTAAGATTTTATGGGACCAAACTGCTTAGGTAATCGATCCCTAAACCTACGCTATGGACAACACACATGCACCCACGCCGAGGGGAGGACTCAACCCTCCGACGTGGGCGGGGGGGAGGGGGGGGGGGGTGAGCTGCCGCGCGGACTCCTGAGACCGCGCGGCTACCCCTAGAGAGAGCACTGCTAATCCATTATGTGGATAAATGCCCTCATCAACAACTTTATCAGTTTTGTGAAACGCCTCAACAACTTTAAGCTGAAGGACTCAGATATCGTAGTGAACTTTCATATCGTTTCAATATTCACCAGGGTGCCTCAGAAGAGTCGCTAGAAGCCTCAGACACTTTACGGGAAGATCACCGACGTTTTCAAGCTTGTCCTAAACTACTTAATGGAGAACACTATGAACAAACGGAGGGAGACCACTCTCACGAGTGGTTGCGAATCTGAATCTGGAGAACTTCGAGGCAGATGCCCTGACGTTATACAAATGGAAACACACTTGCTTTTTTCGTTATGTGGATGAGACTTTCGTCATCTGGTCTTATGGAAGGGAGAAACTCCTTGACTTACTGGTACATCTGAACTACATTCATTCCAACATCAGAAGACTACCACTCCTGAACGTCCTGATCAAGAGAAGACGTGGTGGCACCCTGGGCCACGGTGTTTATCGGAAAACAACGCACGCTGAAATCTATTTCCACGCAGACACTACCACCACCTTCTACAAAGGAACGGGGTTCTAAAAATGGTGATACAGAGGGCGCGCACTATCTCTGATGCAGAGAGTCAGCTCCAGTAATTGCAGCACCTCAGAACTGTGTTCCGAAAAACGGTTACTCAGAATGGCGGATTAAGTGCGCTCTGTGCCCCACCCGTGGAAACAGAAGTAACAGGGGAAGAGGTAGCTGCAGCCTGTTACCATACACTGGGTCGCAATTGGGAGAAAAGATATCGTATACTGAAAAAGCACCAGTAAGAACTGTCTGTAGGTCGCCCAATAAAACACAGATGTTACTGGAAGGCTTCAAAGATGACCTCGATTTGCGGAAGGCTGGGTTATGTCTACAATGCCACAGACGCCGAAGCAATCGCCTCTGCAGTCGCAGAAAGATTTATACGAAGTACAAAATATGAACAAAAATGAAACTGCAGAAGTGTGAAAGAAAAACTATTCAAAATGCTTAGAGCTGCTTGTCAACCAGTGCACTGTTTCCTAGGAAATTCTAAGATACTGGGTGCTTTGAAGTAAAAGCGAGATGAACATTACTGATTTCCAGGCTTCAACGAATTCGTTAAATTGTTTAAAAAATTGTACGAAAATGAATTCACAAAATTACTAAATTCATCTCAAGTAAACTTATAGTTATTAATAGGTAATACTATTCGTAGCTGATATAGAACAGAAGCTTCTTGTTTTCCCCTAAAATGTATAAAGTGTATAAAGCCAAGTTTATAAAACCAATCAGTAAGGTTTCATGCAAGAATTGGGTGCAAACCGCAATTTATTCGATGAATGCTATGACAAATTTGTATACAACAATGCCAGTGATAAGTATTAATGGATTATTGTTTCTTGTAACTGTCTTCAGGAACATCAAAGCAAATCAGGATAAAAATTTAAAAAAAGGAAAAGTGACGACTTTCACTTGCACAAACCTTTTAATTTAAGCAGTAAAATATACAAAAATGGGAGAATATGATTTTCGATATCAATTAATTTCTCCAAAAGCCGTGTACTGAGATGTTATTTTATTTTGAACGCTTCCAATTTCGGCATTCCACTATTCCATGTTCAGGCCCCATTCCATTATCCTCGTTTTGCTTTTGTTGGTGTTCATCTTATATCCTCCTTTCAAGACACTATCCATTCCATTCAACTGCTCTTCCAAGTACTTTGCTGTCTCTCACAGAATTACAATGTTATCGGCGAACCTCAAAGTTTTTATTTCTTCTCCATGGATTTTAATACCTACTCCGAATTTTTCTTTTGTTTCCTTCACTGCTTGCTCAGTATACAGATTGAATAACATCAGGGACAGGCTACAACCCTGTCTCACTCCCTTCCCAACCGCTGCTTCCCTTTCGTGCCCCTCAACTCTTATAACTGCCATTTGGTTTCTGTAAACTTGTAAATAGCCTTTCGATCTCTGTATTTTACCTCTACCACCTTCAGAATCTGAATGAGAGTATTCCAGTAAACATTGTCAAAAGCTTTCTCTAAGTCTACAAATGCTAGAAACGTAGGTTTGCCTTTCCTTAATCTAGCTTCCAAGATAAGTCGTAGGATCAGTATTGCCTCACGTGTTCCGATATTTCTACGGAATCGAAACTGATCTTCCCCCGAGGTCGGCTTCTACTAGTTTTTCCATTGGTCTGTAAAGAATTCGCGTTAGTATTTTGCAGCCGTGACTTATTAAACCTTGTCTAAGTATTTAATGTTAAATTATTGTTCTCAGTGGGTAGCTCAGTGTATTACCTTGTGATAATCTGTAAATCTGACTGTTATAGTGCTCACTTCGTGAAGCGTTTATTAACTGATCTGTCACAGTTGCAGTACTTATGTTTTGCGACAAATTTCGAACCAAGTGGCCTACTGAGACTCACTCAAAATGGCAATACATGCTCTACAAATCGTTGGCAGATGACTGTCACACTCAACATGTGCCTACTTGGCAAGCCAGAATCAAACTTGCTTAGCGGGCGCATGTTGATTACGATCGACGTCTGCGGTATTTTTATAAAGCATGTATTGCCAGTTTGATGCCCATTATTGAGATCACGTACATTCAGTGCAGTCTCAGCAGGCCAGGGTTGAAAATGAACCAGTTGGTTAGAAACTCGTCGTCAAACATATTTACTGCAGTTGCAACAGATTTGTTACTAAACGATTCATAAAATATTGAATAAAGTTGCTGGTCCCGTGTGAACAAAAAATTGAAATTGATAAATACTGCCCACTTGTTTCTATTATATATCAGGTGACCTCTCCTTTCATTAATACATCGGTGTGTGTCGTGTGGTCATATTTTATTGGGCCATCCATATGAATTACCATTCAGTAAGATGTTTACGTTGCGCGACTTTATTGTTTCCTTTAATTAACTTATGTGATCATAAGGAATGCTTCCCTTCTCTGTAGGCCATCAGAGATAGGACTTTGTCATTACAGGGATATGTAAAAAAACAGCATAACCAAGACCGCAAAGAAGGCTTCTGTACATGCTGTGCCCCAGGATACTTGTGCCCCAAGCTGCTGTTTCTTGAAAACAAGCAGAGCAAAAAAATGCTGTGTTCTGTCCACATCTTTCTCTGTAGTAAGCTGAATCTTTGGAGGACTGTAATTCAAATATTCATGGAAAGTGTCTTCACAGCACAGTGGGTAATACAGGGTGTTTCAAAAATGACCGGTATATTTGAAACGGCAATAAAAACTAAACGAGCAGTGATAGAAATACACCGTTTGTTGCAATATGCTCGGGACAACAGTACATTTTCAGGCGGACAAATTTTCGAAATTACAGTAGTTACAATTTTCAACAACAGATGGCGCTGCAAGTGATGTGAAAGATATAGAAGACAACGCAGTCTGTGGGTGCGCCATTCTGTACGTCGTCTTTCTGCTGTAAGCGTGTGCTGTTCACAACGTGCAAGTATGGTCAGTATTGCCTCACTTGTTCCAATATTTCTACGGAATCCAAACTAATCTTCCCCTAGGTTGGCTTCTACTAGTTTTTCCATTCGTCTATAAAGAATTAGTATTTTGCAGCCGTGACTTATCAGACTGATAGTTCGGTAATTTTCACATCTGTCAACACCTGCGTTTCACCAAAGCTCACTTTTCTATACAAAACGAGGACTTAATAGTTATAGGATGAATACAGTTTAAGCAAATATATTTCATCTGTTTGTCTATCAAATGAGGTTAAAGAAGCACAATGATTTCCTTAGAGTATATCCCCATTACTTACCAATTCCCTGTGTAGTACGGCCATCAAACAAGTAGAGGATGCTTCTTAGGTTCATCCGTTTCGCGAGACTATATCGACCACATGACAGAAGATTTTTAACTTACACATTGGATTATATTGTTTTTATTTTCAAAAGGACCTTCCGAACTCAGGTATTGGGGTATTTTTTACAGCTACCTTTATGGTCAAAGTTTGTCATTACTTTTACAAATGTTCTATATGCCCTCCTCCGATCACATGACAAATATCTACATGACATTCAATCTCTCCTCATAATTTTGCAAGCAAGTTATTGTGTTCACTTTCTTTCCTATGCAGCTGCGCATTACATTCAGAATTGTAGAAAGGTAAGGTACCTGGACGGAGTCTTTTACAAACTCTAAAAAAAGTCAGAGAGCGTGAGGTCAGGCGTCCGTGGTAAATAGTGGTGTAATTGAGGTCTGTAAGTCACCAACGACCAACCCAGTGTTGAGGCTGCTCACTTTCAATAAATCTTCTTACTTGCAGGTACCGGTGTTGTGGTGCTCTGGTCTGTTGACAAATGAAAATTTCGGCATATTCTTGCTATTTTGGATAAAGTCAGAGCCCAAAAACATTCAGGTACATGATTCCTGTAACCGAGCGAGGGAGATTGTAGCACCAAAAACCGCCTACCAGTAAACTAGTGAGAACCTACATCAGTACGCCGTTTTAGACTTTCCGTATTCACTCAGGATTCATTGTTGCAACACAGCGTATGGAGTACATGAAATGATTAAATTTACAGATCAATAGCACAAACGGTTCTGAGGTACCATATATCGACCCTTGCTGAAACGCATGTTGTAGCCTCCACGGACGGCAATGCATGCGCTGACTCTGGCATCAAGGCGATCGCACAGATGGCAAAGACTGTCCTGGGGTACGCCATGTCGCGCCTGCTCGACCTGTTTGCGTAGTTCTGTAAGAGTACCTGGTTGACGAGTTGTGTGAGTTACTTCTCGTACCATCATCTTCCATACGTGTTCGATATGAGACAAGTCCTGAGATTATGCTGGCCAGGGAAGTTGCCGCACGTCTTGCAGAGCACGGTGAGTTTCACGGGCAGTGTACGGGTGAAAATTATCCTGCTGTAACACTGATTGTTGAAAGAATGGCAAAAGAATGAGTCTAACAACGTACCGAGTGCTGGTTAGCGTCCCCTCCGGAAACACCAAACGTGAACGAGAGTTGCAGCTCATCGCACCCCTGACCATAAGGTTTGGGTTGGGGCCAGTGTGTCTTGGACGAATACACTCTACGAGACAGCACTCACCATGTCTACGCAGTAAGCGCAAACGAACATCACTTCCGTGCAGGCAGAGTCTGCTTTCATCGCTTTCATCGCTATTCCAAGTGATCCTTTGACGGCACCAGTCCCACCAGGCACGTCGATGATGCGTGAGTGGAAGACGGGCTAGAGGTGTGCGTATGTATAGTAACACTGTTAATAACCTATTCGCAACAGTTCGTGTTGATACGTCTGGGGTCACAAGCCCTTTTACTCGTGCAGTGGTAGCTGTACGATCTGCCACATTTACAAAACGACGATCCTGGCGTACGTCTGTGCTGCTGAACGTCCAGAATCTCGTGTAAGGGTGCGAGAATGTTCACGTGACTACTGATACCAGCATTATTGCACAACTGACACGGCACGTCCAGCTTCTATGGCAATTCTCCGAAAGGAGCACTCAACCAGTCGGAAGGCCCCTTTCAAATACACTCAGTTGGCTGTAGGCAGTACGAGCGTGCTCCGTGACATGGTTTCCTGCTCGCTTCACACACTTGCACCACACTGAGACTTCCGGCTCTGAGCATTCCCTATTAAAGGATAGACACAGATAGCGCTCTAGCAGATACGCCACTACGCTATGACGTTAAAACTATTATCAGTACATCTACTATCCCCCACGTCATCAGATCAAAATCGACGCCGGGTCTAGGTGCACTAACTTCTTTTCTTTTCCAACGGTGTATAATTTGCAGCATGATAACTTTCTGTGCGTAACTGAAAGGTTATTCCAAATTTCTTCATTCAAGTAGAAGAAATAGTATTGTAAACGGATAAAATTTTTTAAATACCCTGTTGCTGCGATTCGATGTGTTGAAATGTGAATTTTTTGGTAATTTCTTTTATTTATTGAGCATGGAATTCGCTGCGTTTGGATGAGTGATGTTGTCATGTGTATGAAGACTGAAACTGTCTGACTGAGCCACGAATGAGCCTGATTCACGAGCCTGTGATTTTAGCGTTAAGCACGATGTCCTTTGTGTCGATTTAGAAGCAACAGCTGCGCAGGTGCTGCCGCAGTGTTTGGTTTCGGCGGTTACGCATTTAGAGCGTGTAATTCCAACAGGCAATAGCCGCGCGCGTCACTGCTGCAGCGCGTGTTCTTGTAACTAGGTAGCGCAATGTTTGCTCCGCAGCAGCAGCAGTGGCAGTAACGGCGCAAAGTTCGCTGTATTGGAGCACTACAGCAATTGATGAACGCATAATTATGTGATTGGTAGAGACCAGGACTCCGTAGGAAACAGGTGAAGTTTTGCTGCGCGCAACAGGTGAGGAGAGGTTAATGCAGGGGGGCGAATGTCTGGAGAATCAGTGTCCCTCTACAAACTGACGTTGATCACAAAGTGTAAACAAGCATACGTAAGCGCAACCCATATGAGAACAAATTTAAAGTACAAACTTCAAACGAGTTGTAACCACACTATCACATTCTTGGGGTGTAGTTTATAACGTATGTGGGGCATTCAATAAGTAATGCAACACATTATTTTATCGGCCAATTTCGGTTGGATAAAATTCGGAATTTGCTGCCGGCCGTCATAAAACATTCCTGCTACAGCCTCTACAGTTTCACGAAGTTCGGATTGGAAGCGGCCGGCTCTACATGCAGCCTTCAGAGTGGCGTCTTTAAGGGCGATAGGTTACAAGGAGAGAGCTGCCTTTGAGTTTCTTTTGGCGAAAAATCAGAATGTCGTAGATATTCACCTGGCGGTGAACAAAATCACAGTGAGTCGATGGGAGAGGCGTCCGTCATTATCGCAACAAGGTCGTGGAAACCTGTCTGATGTCCTGCCTGCTGGCCTTCCGCACACAGCTGTGACTCCTGCAGGTGATCTACGGATCACTGCCAAACACATCTCTGCACAAATGGACGTCTCTGCTGGCACTGCTGGTACATTCGTCCACCAGCTGTCGTACTCAAGGGTGTGTACATGCTGGGTTTTTCGCCGCCTAACAGAAGACCATAAAGAGCAGCTGCAGAGTGAAAATCTCATTCTGGAAACATCCACCAGGCTGTGGCTAAGCCATGTCTCCGCTATATCCTTTCTTCCAGGAGTGCTAGTTCTGCAAGGTTCGCAGAAGAGCTTCTGTAAAGTTTGGAAGGTACGAGACGAGATACTGGCAGAAGTAAAGCTGTGAGTACCGGCCGTGAGTCGCGCTTCGGTAGCTCAGATGGTAGAGCACTTGCCCGCGAAAGGCAAAGGTCCCGAGTTCGAGTCTCGGTCGGGCACACAGTTTTAATCTGCCAGGAAGTTTATATCAGCGCACACTCCGCTGCAGAGTGAAAATCTCATTCTGGAAACATCCCCCAGGCTGTGGCTAAGCCATGTCTCCGCTATATCCTTTCTTTCAGGAGTGCTAGTTCTGCAAGGTTCGCAGAAGAGCTTCTGTAAAGTTTGGAAGGTAGGAGACGAGACACTGGCAGAAGTAAAGCTGTGAACACCGGGCGTGAGTCGTGCTTCGGTAGCTCAGATGGTAGAGCACTTGCCCGCGAAAGGCAAAGGTCCCGAGTTCGAGTCTCGATCGGGCACACAGTTTTAATCTGCCAGGAAGTTTCATATCAACGCACACTCCGCTGCAGAGTGAAAATCTCATTCTTATTGAAATATATTTTTGTATCATTGAAGGTTCATCACTGGTATATTGGTTCTTTGGTTGGTTTAAAAGAGGGGGGGGAGGGACCAAACACACAGGGATGGGAGTAAAATAATCGAGACATACAAACCACAGCTGGAAGAAAGGAGGAAACCACAATTGTGCCAGGAGGGCACCAAACACTATAATGGACAAAACCGGACAAGAAAGCCACAGAGAAACACAAGAAACATGTAGAAGAGATCAAAAAAAGAGAGCAGATTACCGTGGCTGGCTGACCATGAGAATAAAAAGGAGAAGCCAGCAACTCTGCAACACATTAAAACCTCAACCCTAAAAGCAGTAGGATGGAGGACACAGAGGGACACAGAACATGCGCTAAAACTTACAAGGGGAAGACGTCAGACACGGCCAACCGATTCGGCACAAATTGGGCATGTCGCTTGTGTACAACCTAAAACGAAGGACTCTAAGATATTTTGGGTCAACACCCCCGCGTTTTGGAGAAAATCACCCTTAAAGGTTATGACGACCAATCTACTCAAAATAGGAGGGATCGATAGATAATTGTAAATAGAGCATTTTTCATCATCAGGTATGGGGTCTGCAAATGCATACTTTTCCAGAAATAGAAGAAAGAAACTTTTACAATTGCCGCTTCTGTACCCACATGGTAAATGGTTTCCGTCGACAGCGCCGATAGCGCAACAACCAAGGTAACTGGCTGGGATTCGGAAACATAGCGGATGTTATTCTTTTCGTTTGTATTTTTACATATCTCAAGTGATAGGGATAGGAGGGTTAACAAGGTAAGTAAATCAATAAGGAATGATAATAATGCGGTAGGCAAACTAATTTCCCAAACGCCGTGAGTTAGTAAAGTATTAAACTTTTAAGCCTTGTCACATGAAAACAACTCCGAGTAAGAGTGTTGACAGTTCCTCACGAGAGCACAGATAGCCAACCGTGCGACGCTTGTTTTCAGTGAGGCACGCGACAGAATGCACGGGGGGAAAGTTACGTTGCCCCGGTTGCCTCTTCGCTATATCATAGTTGTGAACCTGGAAGAGTGAAGGTGTCCAGCACGAGCCTTATACACTCCTGGAAATTGAAATAAGAACACCGTGAATTCATTGTCCCAGGAAGGGGAAACTTTATTGACACATTCCTGGGGTCAGATACATCACATGATCACACTGACAGAACCACAGGCACATAGACACAAGCAACTGAGCATGCACAATGTCGGCACTAGTACAGTGTATATCCACCTTTCGCAGCAATGCAAGCTGCTATTCTCCCATGGAGACGATCGTAGAGATGCTGGATGTAGTCCTGTGGAACGGCTTGCCATGCTATTTCCACCTGGCGCCTCAGTTGGACCAGCGTTCGTGCTGGACGTGCAGACCGCGAGAGACGACGCTTCATCCAGTCCCAAACATGCTCAATGGGGGACAGATCCGGAGATCTTGCTGGCCAGGGTAGTTGACTTACACCTTCTAGAGCACGTTGGGTGGCACGGGATACATGCGGACATGCATTGTCCTGTTGGAACAGCAAGTTCCCTTGCCGGTCTAGGAATGGTAGAACGATGGGTTCGATGACGGTTTGGATGTACCGTGCACTATTCAGTGTCCCCTCGACGATCACCAGAGGTGTACGGCCAGTGTAGGAGATCGCTCCCCACACCATGATGACGGGTGTTGGCCCTGTGTGCCTCGGTCGCATGCAGTGCTGATTGTGGCGCTCACCTGCACGGCGCCAAACACGCATACGACCATCATTGGCACCAAGGCAGAAGCGACTCTCATCGCTGAAGACGACACGTCTCCATTCGTCCCTCCATTCACGCCTGTCGCGACACCACTGGAGGCGGGCTGCACGATGTTGGGGCGTGAGCGGAAGACGGCGTAACGGTGTGCGGGACCGTAGCCCAGCTTCATGGAGACGGTTGCGAATGGTCCTCGCCGATACCCCAGGAGCAACAGTGTCCCTAATTTGCTGGGAAGTGGCGGTGCGGTCCCCTACGGCACTGCGTAGGATCCTACGGTCTTGGCGTGCATCCGTGCGTCGCTGCGGTCCGGTCCCAGGTCGACGGGCACGTGCACCTTCCGCCGACCACTGGCGACAACATCGATGTACTGCGGAGACCTCACGCCCCACGTGTTGAGCAATTCGGCGGTACGTCCACCCGGCCTCCCGCATGCCCACTATACGCCCTCGCTCAAAATCCATCAACTGCACATACGGTTCACGTCCACGCTGTCGCGGCACGCTACCAGTGTTAAAGACTGCGATGGAGCTCCGTATGCCACGGCAAACTGGCTGACACTGACGGCGGCGGTGCACAAATGCTGCGCAGCTAGCGCCATTCGACGGCCAACACCGCGGTTCCTGGTGTGTCCGCTGTGCCGTGCGTGTGATCATTGCTTGTACAGCCCTCTCGCAGTGTCCGGAGCAAGTATGGTGGGTCTGACACACCGGTGTCAATGTGTTCTTTTTTCCATTTCCAGGAGTGTAGAAGCCGATCGAAAAGAGTTGTTTTCCGTCAGGCTGCCGTTAACCTCGACGATACATTTAGTGATTTTTCCATCGTTAATGCGCCAAATTAAACAGTTTTTGAATGAATGCAGTGTTCTTCCGTAAGTAGCATATGACGAGTATTGTATGTAGTTTGTAGTGATTAACTCGTCTGTTTATGCAGTAGTAACTAGTTATTGTTTGTTGTGTCATATCTTTCAGGTGCATAATCTGAATAATGGAGGATGTACACCCTTCGACTAGCACTGTAATATATAGTTGGGAAACTCTCACAGACGATGGCAAGCGGGAAGTTACCAACACTGTGTTTTGGTTTGTAAAGGTGTTGCAGTTCTGTTTCTCGGCGTTCCAGGTTGATAGAAGCGGCTATCGTCGAGCGATTTTTGTTGCTGACGTTTTTTGGTACTGATGTACTACACCTTGAAGGCGAAGCTGAGGGTGATTCGGTGGAAGATATCCCGACTTGGTGAATTGCAGAATGGTCATAACACTTTGCAAATCTCCACGTCACTGGGAATATATGCTTCATCTGTTCCCGATGAGTATTACGAACCGGTTACTGAACGATTGAACTACGGCGCTATACCCCTTGAAGTAAAAGTAAAGGCGGTAGCGCTAGGTAGGAATCATCCAAATTGGAACTTACAAGCAATGCAAAAGAATGGAGCAACAACAGCCCCGAAAAGGAAGAAGAACTTTACATTGTGGGAAAGTGATATCGTTAAAAGAGGGACAAGCTGCGGCAGGCGATAAATAAGTGGACATACGACCGATTTGTCGAATCTCTTTGTAACGAGAATGTAACAACGAGAACACTTCAGGAGTGGGCTGCAGGTGCAGTGCTTCAATATACGGCTAACAAGGATTTTACGTTTGCTGCGTCATTATTTTTGGCAAGAAATTTCAAATCAGAGTATAAAATTCGTCAGCGGCACGTCACTAAATATTCTCTCATAAGGAGGTATAAAATGTAGAAGATATACAGAAAGTAGCGGCTCTTTTCAGCACGCAAACGGCGTCACTTATGACCGGTTTTAATCGTGATTACGTGATCAACACCGATCAAACAGGATGCGAGTATCGGGTGAACATTCGAAGCACGTTATCGCATAAGGGAGAAAAACGAACCCTTGTCGCAGTTGGTAGAGTTGGTAGTAAAAACAAACTAACACATTCGTACACGGCGCAATATTGCCATCACAGCCTCTGGAAAAGTGTTGCCTAAGGTTTTCCTGTGTTTACAAGAAACGAATGTTACATTTGGTCCTCGGGTTATAGAAGAGGTCAGTCGTTTAACCGACTCGTTGAAAAATGTTTACGTCACCTGCTCCAAATCCGGGACACTGACGAATGCGATTTACAGAACATTTCTTGAAAATGTTTTAAAACCAAACGTTTCTGATAACAAGTTTTGTCTAATATTGGATTCCTGGAATGGACAAATTAATATTACAATGTATGACACAATGTTTATAGATGGCGAGGGTCAGCCGACGTGCACAGTAAAAGTAATATCGCCCAACTGCACATCTGTGTGCCAGCTGTGTGATTTCTATCGCCAGGTTAAAAACTTTATTGCCAGGCTTCAGAATTGCAGTGTGCTTCTGGAAACCCAGCGGGAATTGCACAACCGATCGGATGCAATAACTATTCACAGTATAATTCATAACTAACTTTCAGCACCGATTTTTCAGGCAATAATACCGTATGCGTGGTACGCATCAAAATTAATTCCCGAAAAAGACATATTTTTAAATGTAAACCAAGTTTGTTTCCCGCCGACTCTTCGGAAGGAACAGTGTAGCTGTCGAAAGATTGCATTCATTAGATGTTCTTGGTGCCGTGAGTATATTTGTTTCGAATGGTTATATGATAAGTACCATCCACCTAGTTGTTCGAAGAAAAATGAGGACACGTAACAGTGACTGGAAGTGCCATTGTAAAGTGACCTGGAGTAACATTTTAGATGTTTACTAACCCAAGAGGCTTGAGAAATTTATTTTCCTACCTTATAATTATTATTCCTTATTGATTTACTTACGTTATTAACCCTTCTATCCCTTTCAATTGATATATGAAAAAATCAAAGGAAAAGAAGAACATCCGCTTCTTCGAGATTCAAACCCGGGTTCTACAATTCCCAGCCAGTTACCTTGGATGTTGCGCTATCGGTGATATCGGCGATATGCGTTGGAAAAGTATGCGTTTCCGGACTCCATACCTCGTGATGAAAAATGTTCTATTTACAATTAAATATCAATCCCGCCAATTTTGAGTCGATTGCTCGTCATAACCTTTAGAGGTGATTTTCTCAAAAACGCGGGTGTGTTGACCCAAAATATCTTAGCGTCCTTCGTTTTAGGTTGTACACAAGCGACCTGCCAAATTTGAGCCGAATCGGTTGGCCGCGTCTGAGGCCTTCCCCTTGTAAGTTTCAGCGCATGTCCTTTGTCCCTCTGTGTCCTCCACCCTATTGCTTTTAGGGTTGAGGTTTTAATGTGTTGCAGAGTTGCTGGCAAACCAACACTCTCACGAATAAAATGTAAAACTAAAGCTGCTGTTGAGGCATTGGCGCCCAACATCGAAGGTAGGGTGCTGGGAAAGTTAAAAGTCCGCCGCAGAGCGGCTAAAAGCGGGCAGTTCAATAAGAGGTAGATGTCCGTCATTTGTGAGCCACAGCGACGTCGAGGTGGGTCCTCGCCACGGAGGAGGTAATAATGTGTTAGCCACGTATGGCCAAGGCAGAGCCAGCAGAGGACAACTGATTCCCTACGAGAGGACCGCATGGAAGACTTCCACACATCCGTAGTCTCCTTAATGACACACACTTTGTTATGCGTACTGTTAGGCCATTCCGTCTCCCAAAGCCGAAAACCCGTACGGCGTAAGACAGAAAGCAGGTCTGTTTGGGAGATGACCATCTCCAGAAGCGGTTCCTTCGTAGCCTGTTTGGCCACCCTGTCGGGAAGTTCGTTGCCTGGGATTCCGACGTGTCCTGGGGTCCACACAAACACCACTGCACTGAACGACGGGACCGTTCCAGGTCATAGATTGACTCATGAATGGACGCAACCAAAGCATGGCGAGGGTAGCACTGGTCTACAGCTTGTAGGTTGCTCAAGGTGTCAGTACACAGGAGAAATGACTCGTCATGGCATGAGCCGATCTGCTCAAGAGCACGAGGTATGGCCGCCAGCACTTCAATGAAAGCACTGCAGCCATCTGGCATGGACTGCTGTTCAGTATGTCCTCCATGAACATACGCAAAGTCTACGTATCCGCCATCGAGCCGTCGGTGTAAACCACTTCATAGCCCTGGTACATGTGACAGCAAAGATCAGCAGGTTTAACGAAGTCCTTAAGGCCATACGAAAGGTTCAGAAGAATCTCCAGCCTAGGTGTACACCATGGAGGTGTACGTGATTGGACCTCGAGGAGGGGAGGTAACGGGAACGACTCTAGTTCAGACAGAAGGGACCGGACGAGAATTGCAATCGTAAACCCCGACCTGGGCCGGCGATGCCGAATATAAATCACCGTGGGATTGTATTTCAGATGCGCACGAGAACTACGAACGTGTGCAACGTAACTGGCGAGCATTGTGCACGCCTAACATTCAATGGAGGGACTCCGGCCTCCACCACGACTCTGGTCACCGGACTCGTCCTAAAGGCTCCTGTCCCTGGGCGAAAGCCACAGTGGTGCACTGGGTCGAGTAAACGCAACGCTGAGGGCGCCGTCGAACCGTAAATCAGACCTCCATTGTTAAGGCGGGATTTATAAAGGGTTCTGTAGAGCTGCAGCAACGTAGAGCGATCTGCACCCAGGTTGGTGTCGTTCACGCAGCGGAGGGCATTGAGGTGCTGCCAGCACTTCCGCTTAAGCTGACGAAGGTGAGGTAGCCATGTCCTAAGATTCGATATGTTTCCACTACAGTGAGTGTATCGTTATAAAGGTAAACTTCTGGTTCTGGATGAACGGTGTGACGCCGACAGAAATGCATGACACACGACTTCGCAGCTGAAAACTGGAAACCGTGGGCTAGAGCCCATGGCTGCGTCTTGTGAATGGCTCCATGTAGGCCCAACACCAGTACTGCAGGAACATACAGAGAAGGTGAGACCGATGGCCCTACAGCTGCTGCATTGAGGTGCTGCCAGCACTTCCGCTTAAGCTGACGAAGGTGAGGTAGCCATGTCCTAAGATTCGATATGTTTCCACTACAGTGAGTGTATCGTTATAAAGGTAAACTTCTGGTTCTGGATGAACGGTGTGACGCCGACAGAAATGCATGACACACGACTTCGCAGCTGAAAACTGGAAACCGTGGGCTAGAGCCCATGGCTGCGTCTTGTGAATGGCTCCATGTAGGCCCAACACCATTACTGCAGGAGCATACAGAGAAGGTGAGACCGATGGCCCTACAGCTGCTGCTAGACCGTTAATGTTTGAGCATCGAAATGATGGTGCTCTCCCGCCATTGCGATGGAAAGACGCCATCGCATCAGATCTGATCGAAACTGACGAGGAGATGTTGCTTGTAGTCAGACAAGAGATGTTTAATCATCTGGCTGTGGATCTGATCCGGCCCAAGAGCTGTGTCGGGACAGTGTGCAAGGGCACGGAGCCGCTTAAAGGCTATTAGGTTCTCTTGGAAAGTGTGCCACTTATGTCGCTGTAGAGATGGCTGAGGCTATTAGGTTTTCTAGGAAAGTGTGCTGAGGCTCTTTAATTGCCTCAGCGACTCCTGGCGATCACCAAGGGACTGTGTTTCGCCGGGTGCACCCTAATGAACGAGGGATCGCGTTTTCGGCCGCAGAAACGACCTTTGTAGTGACCTGCTCAATGACAATATCAATGGCACCATGTGGGGAAGAGCAAAGGTGAAGTCTTCACAATCTGCCTTGCTGAAAGTCCATCTGGGTAGGCATCTGTGGGCATGATGCTGTGAGAGTGACAGAAAGATGGGGAAGTGGTCACTACCACACTGGTAGTCATGTGCTCTCCAGTGGATAGATGGAAGATGGCCAGGATTGCAAACCGAGAGATCAATGGCCGAATATGTCACATGTGTCAAACTGAAATGTGTGGGGGCACCTGTATTTAAGAGGCAGAGGTTGAGTTGTGACAGCAAATTTCCGACCTCCCTACCTCATCCAGTAAGCATGGCGCAACCCCACAAGGTGTTATGCGCATTAATATCCCCCAAAAGTAGGAAACGTTTAGGGAGTTGATCAATCATTGCAGCCAATATGTTCAGGGGTACTGCACCATCTGGAGGAAGATATACATCGTCCTTATCCTGACAGCCACAGCTTCAAGAGGGGTTTGAAGGGCCAAAGGTTCACTACATACTGAGTTCAGGACATAGACTCCACCTGACACTATTATGGTCGCTATGGTTCCTGTAATATAACATAGTTGTGGAGGGCATGGATCCACATTGCCAGGAACCTGGTTTCCTGGAGGGCAATGCAGAAAGCAAGTGTAAAGCTTAACAGTTGCCATAGCTCGGCTAGGTGGTGGAAAAAACCGCCGCAATTCCACTGGAGGATTACGTGATCGTGAGACTGGGAAGGCATGAAACACTTAATGAGGCAATCTACGCCTCAGGGTCACTTGATGCCACCAGATGAGTACCTGTACGATCGACATCCATTGCGTCTGAGGACCCAGAGAGATCTAAGTCGTCAGTGGACGCCAGAATCTCCACCTCATCCTCAGACACAGAGAATGTTGGTTAGTGGTTGTGTGGGTGCCACTGCAGTGCCTTGGTTCTTGGGGGGTCTTTTTCTTTTTGGGTTTCTCTCGCTGCTCCTTAGGTTTGTCCACTTGGGAGGGTTTCACAGGTTCAGTCTCAGGGACTCAGGAGGACCGTGACCCCTACGACCACCTACCTGTGCTTGCTTCAGCCACTGGCAGGAGTCTGCTTTGCTGCTGTTAGGAACCTGGGAAGAGAGTAGCATTGGCGAGAGAAGCCGAAGAAGACTTCTCTGGCTGGGAAGTGGGGACTGACGTCACCGATGGTTGGGGGGGGGGCTGTTGCTCCTGAAGTGGGTTGTGCAGGAGCAACAGGGGGGGAAGTGCCCCCCACCATCAAGGGAGCAGGTGGGGTCTGACGGCTCTGAGAGCCAACTGTAAGCGGCGGAACGGAAGATGGTAGAACCGTTGTCATAGTGGTGGCGTAGGTTGACGTCATATACACAGGATGTACCCTCAGTGTAGGTCAGTCGGTCCAGGGTCTTGAATTCCATTATTTTTCTTTCTTTCTGGCGAATCCTGCAGTCTGGAGAGCAAAGCGAATGTTGCTCTCTCCAGTTGACACAGATGGGAGGCGGGGCACAGGGATGTGAAGGACGTCCACAATCCCGACAGGTCACGAGGGAAGTCATATGGCCGAACTTCCAGCACTTAAAGCACTGCATCGGGGCAGGGATATATGGCTTTACGTCACAGCGATAGACCATCATCTTGACCTTCTCAGGTCACCCTCGAAGGCCAAGATGAAACCACCAGTGGCAACATCTCGCCGCTCTACATTGGCGCATAGCTCATGGTCAGACTGCATAAGAAGGTCTCTGTGGAATATGATACCGTGGACCATATGTAAGCTCTTATGGGGAGTGACGGCAACAGAAACATCCCCCTGCTTGTCACTGGAGAGCAGTTCCCGTGACTAGGCAGAGGATACTCTTTTGATCAAGACCGACTCTGACCGTATTCTGGACAAGCCCTCCACCTCCCCAAACTTGTCCTCTAAACTGAGGTTTCTGAAATCCCTGGACTAGCAGGACAGAGCGGATGAGGTTATGTTTGTGGAAAGGGGCCAAAATACGTTGCTGTAAGTTGCACTCAACATATAAACTTTATTTGTTAAAACACACAATAACATAAGCAAGAATTAAAAACTCTGAAGGTTTTAACGAAAGAGCTCCGTTCATTTAATTTAAATCGGCTGAAGGCCACTTACGAATATCCAAGGTCCAAGGCCTAAGCAACGAATAGAAGTACAGGGGTACTTCTGGAAGTTTTACTCCTTTAAAAAAAATTCTTCAGTAAAAATAGACTGAAGGCCTTAGCTTAAATGTCTCCCACAGAACTCGGCTGAAGGCCTTAGCTTAAATGTCTCCCACAGATCTCGGCTGAAGGCCACACATTAAGCAAGAACAGTGTTACGGCTTAAGGCGAACTCAAAGATTTTCAATTTTAATTCTAAATAGGCTGAAAACTCGGCTGAAGGCCGTATATCAAGAAAACAATTTATCGGCTTCAAGCCTTGGAAGAAGAGCTTTCAATTTAAAAGGCTGAGGGCCTCAGCTTAAAATATTTCATGTAAGACTCGGCTGAAGGCCTCATACTAAAGAATAACAATGTTATGATTTAAGGGAAAGACCAAGATTTTGAATTTTTAATTAAGAGAGATTAAAACTAGGCTGAAGGCCACACATACCATACAGAAAAGAATTTTACGTCTTAAGGCCTAAAAGAACAGCCTTGCAATTTAAATAAGCTAAACCTCGGCTGAAGGCCACACACAGTACTTAAAAGTAAAAAGGAAATCACTTTGCAAAAGAGAAGGAGTGGCGCTCGGAAGGTTCCATTTGTCGGCCTGGGAAGTACCCCTAACGCTCGCTTCGGTGAGACAGGCAGCCCGGCCGACAAGCTCTTAATCGGAACGCAACCAAGGGAGGTTCACGACCGATCGACAATCTGACCGATCTCCTACGATCAGATCCAACTGCATAGATAAAGGGTAATATCGGCCGATTAAGAGTAACCGAGATACCAATAACTTCAAACTAGGCCTCACCAAGATCATGTCATCAAACATCAGTCAAGACTAGTTTAAAGGAATCCGAAAACACAAGTCACAACTGTCAAGTCACTACCGGAGGCTGCAGATTCTAGGCAACAAAACACTCGACTTGTTATTAACGCGTCATCGGCTGAGGAAAACAACGATCACAAATAACGAACAAATCGTAACAGTCGAGTTTTGAGAAGAGGTACCTAATTACTCAACTTGAGGATCCTACTTCGGAAGAAGGCGTAAAGTCGCTCACGCTAGCGCCTCCAAATTCAACCGCGCGTGCCCGCCGCCAAAAGCCCCGGCCTGGCTTCGAGCTGTGGAGACTGCGACGCTGCTCAGTTTCAACGAACCAACAAGGTCCAACCACATCGCGACTCGGAAAATGGTGTTTGTCTTGAGGATCAAAGACGTCTTTGAGTGAAACTACCGGCCGGACAAACGACCGACGGCAGTCCACTTTCGGCAACAGCGGTCGCGGCGAATACTAACACCATGCGGACCCGACCGTTGCTGGCTGCTAACTCTGCCCCGACAGCAGACCCCATGTCGCCATCCGACGACCAGGCGACCGATCGACCAACGGTCTGCGTCGACCACGGTCCCGGCGCGCACTTGCACTGCGAGGATCCGCCTACTACTGACTGCCAACACCGTGCCCGACTGCTGCTCCCAACTGAAATGACTTTCTTCGGACGGACGAAGTACCGGAGACACTTGCTCTGAGCCAACCATGCAGACAGAACACAACCGACATCTCTGCACAGGAAGGAACCGACCCAAATACACGTTGTCGATGGGACGACCGGGCGAACGACCAACCAACGGTCGTTCCCGCTGGTAATGGCTGAGCAAACCCTCACTGGCGCTCCATCCCCGATTGCACTGCTGCTGCGTCCCGACCGTCCTCCCGGTCCGTCTCCAACTGACTTCCAGACACCCGATGACACGGAAATACTATCGGTCGCTCCAGAGATGGTACGGCAGTGCACTATCGATAGGCGCTGGTGCTGCCACTCGCGGGCAAGTAAGGTAGGAAGTTAATCACGCCAGTAAATGGTATAAGAAAACGAGGCCGCAGTGCCTTAATAGAAGATGACAAACAATAAATGGCTTGAGCACGAGCCGTGCACGGCTCAGTTTTGTTGAAAAGAAAGATTCCCCGATCAACTCTCGTACATAAGAGATACCAGTGTGAATAAGCTTCGCTGCCATCCTTAGCCTGGCGTTCCTCCCATGGTGTGGTCAGAGGGGGGAACAATTTGGGGTCTTACTTCTTAGCATTGAAGTTAGAAACTGCTGGTGGCGCCGTGATTCCACCCGCTCTGACAAGGAGCCCTCACCACTGGCGCCACCTAGCCACAGCAAAGGCCACCTGGCAGGATGGCAATTGCCGGGAGTCCCGATGCCCCAGGGTGACGGGCATCTACTCCTTGGCATGCATGGAGAGTTAACGGCGCAGGCATCAGCAGGGAGATCTCTGTGTGATCAGGGGGCTACAACCAACAGGGTACATGGCGGTCCCACCACAACGGACTGGCTACCGTGTTGGATATCAGTCGTAAACGAGCTAAGAAGTCCATTATCGTCGACAGCGCATTAAGCAATAATGCACAGAGGATGGAGGAAAAAGCACCCAGGAGGCTGACCTCGACCAACAGCTGGAGAATGAGCGGAAGTGCAGATCCACGTCGACGAAGGATGCGAGAGGACTCAGCGCATGAGGGACACTATGCACCATGCACTCTGTTGGCTCTCTCTTCGGCAAAAGTTTGAAAAATAGAGGTCAGGCCCTACAGGGCACCATCACATAAAGGCTGAAACGTGTGAGACTCCTTTTAGTCGCATTTTACGACAGGCAGGAATACCTCAGGCCTATTCTAAGCCCCGGACCCGCAGATAAAAATAGCAATTTTCGCGAGGGTTCTGCGAAGTATGAGTTATTTATTTTAGCGTTGACCTTTAAGCAGATTTAGGAGTGGTTTGTTGCAAGGTACGCAAAGAGAGAGAACATTTCATGAATGTAAACCAGGTTTTTTTTCGACGGAAACTGTGAAACAAATGTGTAACTACAGAAACGCAACTGTTATAACGGAGCAAGATGCCGAGAAAGTTACTGCTTCTTTGTTTTATGACGAATATAACCCCGAGGCTTTTAAATCATAAGCTGTCGAATAATAAAAGGATTTAAATTCATATACGATCTCGTCTTGTACGCCTTACAGTCCTTTGCTAGAAATTTATTTGCGGTGTCCTCTTGGGTACTGTAACTACAATCCTTTCCTGGAAAATTTATTGTTTTACCAAAATTTCCTTTGCTTCCCTTTTCATGATTTTTATGAAAATATTTATGAATACAATATACTGAGCATTATCTGGTTTATTTCTATTGAAATTACTGAACGATGGATCTGTCGCACTGGACCAAATGATTCAGCCTCGCATTACTGGTCTCCAAGGTCATCGGACCTGATTGTATTTGATTATTTCTTGTGGGGGGTTATAAAAGATTCCGTTTATGTGTATCCGTTACCAACAACAATGAATGAATTTGTGGGGGCTATAAAACATTCCGTTCATGTGTCTCCGATACCAACAACAACGAATGAACTAAGACATCGCATCACAGCAGCTGTGGAAGCTGTAATTTAAGACATGCTTGCTGTAGTGTGGGAACAATTTGAATACCACACTGAAATATGCCGTGCATCTCAAGAGGGCATATTGAACACCTATGAAATGGCATGAAAAGAAAACATTTTGAATTTTCTGTTCATCAAAAAACAAGATTCATTGTATATGTTTATTGGTTTCAAAAATATAGACGTGCCAAATCGGATGATTCTTTTTGATAAACCCTGTATTTTAAAAGAAATAATTACTCTATGTCGTTTAGCGACAAAGATGGCTGTTCGATGAAAAATTATTTCACACTTTATGACTAATAATTCGTTTTCTGCATTTGATGGCGAAAAATGCTGCAACAACTCATCCTCAGACGGCGGAAACGTACGGCAACAATGTAACATCATATATGGTAGGTAGATGGCGCAGATGCTACCCGTGTGAGGCAATAAGTGTGAATGACAGAAAACGAAGTGACAGACCACTTCTCACTGAAGAACTGGGAATCGCAACTGGACGCCTAGTGATCCATTACCGGCATATCACTACTGCGATAGTGGAAAAAACAAAAATCAGCCATGAGTGAATTTTCAGCGTTTTACACAACATTTCGAATATGACAGCAGTCGCTGCCCACCGGGTTCCGTGACTGCTCATAGCCGTTCAAAAAAGCCGCCGAGTGGCAGTGTTTCTGCGTGTGTCCGGACAATCCAAATGGCTTCTTTAGCTTTCTAGTCACTACGGACGTGATATGAACTCGAGACAAGGAGAAAAACAAAAAGTGGAAACATGTGAATTCAACATCACCAAAAGGCAAACTCTAACCCATCATTGAGCAAGGTGATAAGTGTTTTTGTGACACTATAATGGTGTGGTGCAAACAAATTACGCACGTAAAGGACAAACCATTCACAAGAGCGTACTACCGAAATCTCCCCAAGAGGCTACAGGAGGTGGTCAAGAACTTGCAACAGGAAACAGCCAGGTCTTCCAAGAAAATAGTAACAAATGAAGAATAAAGTTAAGTCTTAAAAGTTTTAGACGTGGCAAGGAAAAGCCATAGGACAGCCAACGGGAGGGAGAGGCGTCGGCTTGTCGGGCGGTCACGTACAGCGATAACGCTGTAAGCTGTGAACACAGAGTGATCCAAGTATGTCACAGAGTACAATTATCCAGCTTAGATCCAAGCGCACTCAGTACACATATTGACAATAATAGCTAAGTTGGTTGTTTTTAGAGGAAGACACCGGACAGCAAGGGCATCGGTCTCTTAGGATTAGGGAAGGAAGAGGAAGGAAGTCGGCGGTGCCCTTTCAAAGGAACCATCAATAATAGTTAGGCCTGCAATTCCTGGATAGACAGTGAGCGTAGGACAAGAGGGCTAAAGAGAAAGGGTCTTTGGCAGAGACATGAAAATTCAGTGACAGACTTAGGGCGCAGTGCATGACCTTGCACAGACGCTTCTGTATCCACGGAGTCTCTGGAAAACTACTGAAGAGTAGAGGCGCAACGCCTTTGGCGTCACGAAATGTCTGGGACAATCGGAGGCGAAGGGGAAAACCGAACAAAACTCGGAGGTAGGACGCTCCGTGCAGGTGGAGTTATTTAATGAAATAACGCTGTCATCAGCTTGTGTTTGAGGAGAAGTTCTGAAACTCATTATGTTGAATGAAAAAGGGAATTAACGTAATAATTACTGAAAATTCTGTAGACAGTAACGGTCAGGGCAAGCGAGAGAGCTCGGTTGAAAATGAGGTGTGCTATAAAATAACTGAAAGTTAACTTGCATTGCACGGAACATAACGTTTGAAAGTCATTTACTAATTACAACATATAACACGACCATGATACACGTTACTTCACTATAATGTTCTTTTCAATAAACAGAACGCATTGCTAGAAAAGCAATAAATGAACTTAGAACACTTCGCTATCAGTGGTAGTGCCCAAGGTACGAAGGCGAAGAATCACAAAACATACAGAAAAATAAATAATGTTACATTGGACTACTGAAATATTCAATGTACTATAGTCTTGCCAAACAATCTGCTGTAAACGATTAATAAGTCTATTTCTAAAGAAAGGTAATAAAGTAGTTAAATTTTCAAAAGTTAGTGAACACTGTCAGTTAGATTGTAAAGTTTCAGTTTAAAATGAGCTAACAACATTTACGGTTCACTGTCTGCCTCGTTTTTAAATTTAGAATTCAGGTTCTTTCATTTCTGTGCTGCTCGGTTATTACAATGATAGGAAGAGGATTCTATTGTTGGTACTGATTACTTGGAGTAATTACAACACTCAATAAATTTGAAGTTAATAAAACATTTAGAATTCTCAGTTGGTGATTCTAAGGTGGCGCTAAGTCTCTGACTTACTTTATGGCAAGGTCTCATTTCGTTGTGGAGCCGCTGTCGGTGTGCCCAGATGATTTGATAACGACAAGGGGCTCTTCTTTCCATTTTCGCGTAGAACTGAGGGCCACAGAGTACGCCTCCTCCATTACACTGAGGTGACAAATGTCATGGGATAACGATATTTGCATATACAGATTGGGATAGTTTCGCCTACACTAGGTATAAAAGGGCAGTGCAGTGAACGAGGAGCCAATTGTATTCAGGCGATTCGGTCAAAAGGTTTCCGACGCGATGATGGCTGCACGCCGGGAATTAACAGACTCTGAACACGGAATGGTAGATGCAGCTGGGTGCAAGGGACATTCCATTTCGAAAATCGTTCGGTAATTCAATATTTTGAGGTCCACAGTGTCAAAGAATATGCCGAGAATACCAAGTTTCTGGCATTAACTCTCTCCACGGATAACGTGGTGGCCGACCACCTTCGTAGAGTTCTCAGTTCGAACAGACGAGAAACAATGTAATAACTGCAGAAATCAATTTGAGAAGTTGGGACGGTGCTGCGAAATTTGACGTTATTGGGCTATGACAGCAGACGGCCGACGCGAATATCTTTGCTAACAGCACGCCATCGCCAGCAGCACCTCTCCTGGGCTCGTGACCATGTCGTTTGGATCCTATACTACTGGAAAACTGTCAGATTAGTCCCGATTTTAGTTGTGGCGCTGACTCCCGAATTCATGGACCCAGTTTGTCAGCAAGACATTGTTTATGCAACGTGGTGGTGGCTCGATAATGGTGTGGGTTGTGTTTACGTGCAATGTACTGGTCCTCTGATCAAGCTCAACCGATCATTGACTGGAGACCATTTGCAGCCTCTCATGGACTTCATGTTCCCACAGAACGATGGAATTTTTATGGATGACAATGCACCTTGTCAACGGACCACAGTTGTTCAAGACTGGTTTGAATAAAGTTCTAGGCAATTGGATAAAATAATTTGGCTACCCAGATCGCCAGACATGAATCACATCGAAGATTTATGAGACGGAATCTAGAGATAAGTTTCTGCACAAAACCCTACAACGGCAACACTTTCACAATTATGGACGACTCAGTATTTCTGCAGGGGATTTCTACCGATTTATTGAGTCCATGCCAGGTCCAGTTTCTGCACTATGCCAGGCAAAAGTAGACCCGACACGATATTAGGAGGTATCTCGTAATTTTTGTTGCCTCAGCGTAATGCTCTTGAATTCTTCTTATATAATTATTGTACTGTGGTCCATACCATTGCTCGCAATCTTCATAATGTCAGGCCCAACATTTTGTCACAAAGAAGTTCACACGGTAAGTTTTGCGCCCGTTGTCGCCATTACTCATGTCCGGCCTCACTGCTCACGTGCAACTCCCTGTGCGCACTCTCGCGTACCAACGCTGTTAGTACCTTGCTGAGATCAGTTAGAGTGTGTTATTATACATAGCAAAAACCTTAACTTAGCTTCTCTACAAAAGTATTTTTAAATGATTTGCAATAAGTTTGCTTTACAATAATCCTAATAATTAGTATTGACTATTAAATGACGAAATATGCACATGTCTAATCTGAAATTACTATCAGAAATGTAAAAACAGAAATTTGAAAAATACGACGTATAGGTAGTAGCGTTATAAAGTGTTGCGGTAAGGTGGCCAAGGGGGCGTTTATGCTCCACGACAACCAAACACTCCATCCTGTACAACAGGACACATGCTACTTCTTTGGGCTCTCAGACGTTGCTAGACTCCCCTCTCCCTCCTCCCTGTTTTCTCCAGGCATTACACCTCACGAGTTCTTCAGATGCGAAAGCATTACGTGACAGGCATTTCCGGAATGACAACGAGGTATTTTTCGAGTTGGAACACTTCCGGAACAGCCAAAATGCAGGCTTTTGTAAACAAGATCTCCAGCAAATTATCCATCATTGGGAAAATATGTGGATGAATAGGTAGAGACGAAGTTGTACTGTCACACATAATCACTGTGTTCGTAATGACAGCAATCGGATCATTATGAGCTTGTAGCTGAATTTATATCTGCTGAAATGAAACATATTTGTGCTTAATTTTCTGTCATACTACGTTTTGTTCAAACAGCGTAGGGAGTTATGTCTTCTTCTTTCTATCCTTTCGTCTCCAGACCGCCAGCCGGAGAGGTTCTGTATGATTTAGTTTATGTAAATTTGTTATAAAACAAACATAAAGAACTTAAATGTATTTCAATTCAGTATCAAAGTAATCCATTCCTTCTGCTGATTCTATCTGAAGTTTGTGTTTATATGTTTTAGTTCATCAACCCGTTGGAAGTGGACGGTTTGGTGAGGTGACTATTGCACGCTATCAACCCTCTGGTGGTGGTGGTTAGTGTTTAACGTCCCGTCGACAACGAGGTCATTAAAGACGGAGCGCAAGCTCGGGTTAGGGAAGGATTGGGAAGGAAATCGGATGTGCCCTTTCAAAGGAACCATCCCGGCATTTGCCTCAAACGATTTAGGGAAATCACGGAAAACCTAAATCAGGATGGCTGGAGACGGGATTGAACCGTCGTCCTTCCGAATGCGAGTCCAGTGTGCTAACCACCGCGCCACCCTCTGTCTGATCTTGATTTGCGTCTTTCACAAGTCGAACCTGCACTCTAATATTTCTTTTATAAAATCCGATTATAAATGCTTTTCTTAAACAAATCATGTGTTGCACAGCAATTCAGTACAATCTCGGGCCTTCGACACCAGGCTCTTCCACTGTCTAATGACGACATTTGAGCCTGACATTTAGAAGAATTTGAAAATTCAGGTAAACGAGTCTTTAGTGAACGTAACCGGATTTCAGCATGAACATTGATCCAAAAATTCTGCCTATTCGTGACCTTCTTATACGCCTGCTATCGTCAACATTTCATTTATTCATTCCTTATTTCGTGGGTTACGTTACATATATGGTATGTACAGCTGAGAGACCCTGACGAACAGGTTCAGCTGCCATAGTGGAAAGATTTCCCTCATAACCCTCGCAACCGCAGGCACCGTTCTTTCGCCATCGTCAATCTACTCTCCTGGAAATTGAAATAAGAACACCGTGAATTCATTGTCCCAGGAAGGGGAAACTTTATTGACACATTCCTGGGGTCAGATACATCACATGATCACACTGACAGAACCACAGGCAAATAGACACAGGCAACAGAGCATGCACAATGTCGGCACTAGTACAGTGTATATCCACCTTTCGCAGCAATGCAGGCTGCTATTCTCCGATGGAGACGATCGTAGAGATGCTGGATGTAGTCCTGTGGAACGGCTTGCCATGCCATTTCCACCTGGTGCCTCAGTTGGACCAGCGTTCGTGCTTTACGTGCAGACCGCGTGAGACGACGCTTCATCCAGTCCCAAACATGCTCAATGGGGGACAGATCCGGAGATCTTGCTGGCCAGGGTAGTTGACTTACACCTTCTAGAGCACGTTGGGTAGCACGGGATACATGCGGACGTGCATTGTCCTGTTGGAACAGCAAGTTCCCTTGCCGGTCTAGGAATGGTAGAACGATGGGTTCGATGACGGTTTGGATGTACCGTGCACTATTCAGTGTGCCCTCGACGATCACCAGAGGTGTACGGCCAGTGTAGGAGATCGCTCCCCACACCATGATGCCGGGTGTTGGCCCTGTGTACCTCGGTCGTGCGCAGTCCTGATTGTGGCGCTCACCTGCACGGCGCCAAACACGCATATGACCATCATTGGCACCAATGCAGAAGCGACTCTCATCGCTGAAGACGACACGTCTCCATTCGTTCCTCCATTCACGCCTGTCGCGACATCACTGGAGGCGGGCTGCACGATGTTGGGGCGTGAGCGGAAGACGGCCTAACGGTGTGCGGGACCGTAGCCCAGCTTCATGGAGACGGTTGCGAATGGTCTGTTAGTTTGGAATGAGGTGCAAAGGAGCTGACATGCAAAAATATTGAAGACGTTGCTCATCGGGGCCCAATTTCCAAACGGGCGCACCACTGAAGGCAGTTCTACATCATAAAATCAAAATACAGACTGCAGATGTGTCTGGAGATACCCGAGACTGAAGTGGGATACCAACGTGATTGTCGCCCGACTGACAGGAGAGATGGTCGAAGCTGCCATTTCATTTCATAGTAGGGCGTCTTTAGTTGTCGTAAGTCGCACCCTTTTAGCACAGTAATACGTCGACGATATTATGCTCCCCTTTTGTCGTCCTTCATGGCAAGCCATCCTGGGATTACATTTCAGCAAGATAACGCCCACCCGCACACAGCGAGAATTTCGTGCTTTCCAAACCCTATCGTATCCAGTAAGGTCGCCGAATCTCTCCCAAATTGAGGACATTTGGAGTATTATCGACAAGGTCCTCATACGAGCTCTAGATTTTCACGATCTAACTCGCGAATTGGACAGAATTTGGTACGACAACCCTCAGCAGTACATAAAACAACTCTGTTGAGCAATGCCAAGACTAATAACTGCTGGCATAAGAGCCAGTGACAGCATTATTAACCTGTTGAATTTGCGAAACTCTTCCTCCTCCATACATTAAGGTGACAAAATTAGTGGAGTATCTCCTAATATCGCGTCGCACCCGTTTGCCGGCGTAATGTTGGAACGCGAAGTGGTATGGACTCAACAAGTCGTTCGCATGAATTCAGAATTTTGTTCAAACCAATCGCGAATGATTTTGGCCCAGTGACATGACATCGTTGTTTAGAAACATGAAGCCAAAGAACGGTTGCAAATGGTCTCCAAGTAGCCGTACATAATCATTTTTAGTCAATGATCGGTTCAGTTAGATCAGAGGACCTACTCCATTCAACGTAAACACACCCCACACCTTTATGGGGCCTCCACAAGCTTGCAAAGTACCTTGTTGACAACCTGGGTTCTGCGCCACACTCTAAACCTGCAATCAGCTCTTACCAACTGAAATCGGGACGCATCTGACCAGGTCACGGTTTTTCATTCGTCAAGGGTTCAACCGATATGGTCATGATCCCAGAAGAGGCGCTGCAGATAGTGTCGTGCTGTTAGCAAAGCCATTCGCGTCGGTTTCCTGGTGCCACAGCATATTAATCCCACATTTTGCTACACTCTCCTAACGGATACGTTCGTCATATTTCCCGCCTTGATTTGTGCGGTTATTTCACGAAGTATCGCTTGTCTGTTATCACTGGTAACTCTGAGCAAACGCTGCTGTCCTCAGTCGTTAAGTGAAAACCGTCGGCAACTACGTTGTCCGTGGTGAAAATACACTCTTGATTCTGGACTATTCATGGGAATGACTTGTTGAGTCCATGCCACCTCGAGTAGCCTGCACCACGCCCTGCCACCTCGCAGTATGCTGATGCGTTTGCTCCATACTTAACAACCATGTAGAACCTTCCGTTCGACGAAAGATCTGTACCAAAAGACTGGAAACTTGCACAAGTCACACCAATATTGAAGAAAGGTAGTAGGAGTAATCCACTTAATTACAGGTCCGTATCGTTAACGTCGATATGCAGCAGGTTTTTGGAACGTATATTGTGTTCGAACTTTATCAGTTACCTCGAAGAAAAAGTTCTATTAACACACAGTCAACATGAGTTTAGAAAACATCATTCTTCTGACACACAACTAGCTCTTTATTCACATGAAGTGTTGAGTGCTATTGACAACGGATTTCAGATCGATTCTGTATTTTTGGATTTCTGGAAGGCTTTTGATACTGTACCACACAAGCGGCTCGTAGTGAAATTGCGTGCTTATGGAATATCGTCTCAGTAATTTGACTTGATTTGTGATTTCCTGTCAGAGAGGTCACAGTTCGTAGTAGTTGACGGAAAGTCATCGAGTAAAACAGAAGTGATTTCTGGCGTTCCACAGGTAGTGTTATAGGCCATTTGCTGCTCGTTATCTATATAAACGATTTGGGAGACAATCTGAGCAGCCGTCTTCGGTTGTTTGCATATCACGCTGTCGTTTATCGACTAATAAAGTCATGAGAAGATAAAAACAAACTGAAAAACGATTAAGAAAATACATCAGATTGGTGTGAAAAGTGGCAGTTGATCCCAAATAACGAAAAGTGTGAGGTCATCCATATGAGTGCTAAAAGGAACTCGTTAAACTTTAGTCACACGATAAATCAGTCAAATCTAAAAGCCTTAAAGTCGACTAAATACCTAGCTATTACAATTACGAACAACTTAAATTGGTAGGAACACATAGAAAATTTTGTGGCGAAGGCTAACCAAAGGCTGCGTTTTATTGGCAAGACCCTTAGAAAATGTAACAGACCTACTAATGAGACTGCCTGCACTATGCTTATCCCTCCTCTTTTAGAATACTGCTGCGAGGCAGCACGTTTTGTATTATAGCGAAATGTGGGAGACAGTGTCACAGAAACGATACAGGATTTGGGCTGGACATTATCAAAAGAAAGGCGTTTTTCGTTGCGACGGAACATCCTCACGAAATTCCAATCACCAACCTTCTCCTCCAAATGCGAAAGTACTTTGTTGACACCGACCTACATAGGGAGGAACGATCATCACGCTAACATAAGGGAAATCAGAGCCCGTACGGAAAGCGCTATACGAGATTGGAATAATTGAGAACTGTGAAGGTGGTTCGATAAACCCTCTGCCAAGCACTTAAATGTGATTTGCAGAGTATCCATGTAGATTTAGATGTAGAAAAGAGGTCCAGCACGATATTAGGAGGTATTACAGTAAATTTTTCACCTCAGTGTATGGAAGAGAAAGAGCTTCGCAAATTCAGCAAATTAATAATGTGTTGACCCATCTCTGGTACTTACACCAAACGGTTAGTAAACTCGGCATTGATCTTTAGAGTTGTTTTATGTACTGATGAGAGATGTCGTGTCAAATTCTGTCGAATTCGCTTGTTAGACCACGAAAATCCCTAGCTGGTTAGAGGATCTGGCCCATAATGCTCCAAACGTTCTCAATTTGGGAGAAATCCGGCGACTTTACTGGTCACGGTGGGGTTTGACAAGCACGAAGGCAAGCAGTAGAAACCCTCGCTTTGTGCGGATGGACATTATCTTACTGATATGTAATCCAAGGACGGCTTGCCTTGTCGTTGTTGTTGCGGTCTTCAGTCCTGAGACTGGTTTGATGCACCTGTCCATGCTACTGTATCCTGTGCAAGCTTCTTCATCTCCCAGTACCTACTGCAACCTACATCCTTCTGAATCTGCTTAGTGTATTCATCTCTTGGTCTCCCTATACGATTTTTACCCTCCACGCTGCCCTCTAATACCAAATTGGTGATCCCTTGATGCCTCAGAACATGTCCTACCAACCGATCCCGTCTTCTGGTCAAGTTGTGCCACAAACTTCTCTTCTCCCCAATCCTATTCAACAACTCCTCATTAGTTATGTGATCTACCCATCTAATCTTCAGCATTCTTCTGTAGCACCACATTTCGAAAGCTTCTATTCTCTTCTTGTCCAAACTATTTATCGTCCATGTTTCACTTCCATACATGGCTACACTCCATACAAATACTTTCAGAAATGACTTCCTGACACTTAAATCTATACTCGATGTTAACAAATTTCACTTCTTAAGAAACGCTTTCCTTGCCATTGCCAGTCTACATTTTATATCCTCTCTACTTCGACCATCATCAGTTATTTTGCTCCCCAAATAGCAAAACTGCTTTACTACTTTAAGTGTCTCATTTCCTAATCTAATTCCCTCAGCAACACCCGACTTAATTCGACTACATTCCATTATCCTTGCCATGAGGGGGAAGAAAACGGGGTGCAAAATCTTGTCAACGTATTGCTGTGCTGTAAGGATGGCACTGATTTCAATCAAAGACGTCCTACCAGGAAATGAAATGGCACCACAGACCATCGCTCCTGTCTGTCGGGCGACGGTCAAGTTGGTATCCCACCGCAATCTGGGGCATCTCCAGACACGTCTTCGGCCTGGAACTTGATTGGCTGGTGTAGAATTGCCTTCAGTGATGCCAGAGGGCTTCGAATTCTACCATGTAACGTGTGTAAGCTACATATGTTGGTGCCTTGCACTCATCGTCATTCATCTTCATCCTCCATACAGTGCTGACTTTGCCCCTTCCGATTTTCATCTATTCCCACACCTTAAAAAACGCGTTCGAGGGTTTTACTTTGATAGTGATGCGGTCCAAACAGAGGTGAAGTAGCTCCGTCAACAAAGTCGATCATTCTACAGCGAAGATTTCAATAAGCTAGTCTCTCGTTGGGAGAAATATGTTCGTCACCAGAGTGACTATGTTGAAGGAATAAATATGGAGACTTGAAGAATAAAAATGCAGATGTTAGTAACGTTTGTTTTATTTAAAAAGCTATAAGAATTTGCACATAAAAACTTCAGAAGCATTTCTTTTCAGCACGGCCTCGTGATAGTGATAAAACCAAAGCAATTCTTAAACCTAATTTAATTTTATCTATATTATGCAGCTGTGAAATTTGATTGTAATCATTACGCAGGAAATATGAACAAAAACGCACCCAGTCACAATTTTTTTTGTTTCGTTTCATTACACGATGCATCTCGGACCCTGTGGGTCCATCGAAATGTGCAAGTCGCCTTAATACACACTTTAGTTTTGCTCTTGAGTGAGGTGAAATGCATGGTCCTGTAATGAGAAAGTTATATGTCAGGTTTTGCATTCTGTGAATCAACTACGGAAAATATAGCCAGAAACAGTGGGAAAAATCAGTGCAAAACCTACTGAATGGTCAAGGAAGAACATCTTTAAGCTTTTCACGCCAGAAAGCGTTAGTTTAGTCTTCTGTCATCGTACACAAAGTACTCAAGACGCATATTGATTTATACAGTCTAAAAACGCTTCACAGATGTAGTTTATCATGATATGATTAAAGATGAAGTTCACACCAATGACCGTGCCATCCTCAGCCGATAGGTGCCACTCGACACGGATATGGAGGGGCATGTGGTCAGCACACGGCTCTCCTGACTGATATCAGTTGTCGTGACCTGAGCTGCTACTTCTCCATCGAGTAGCTCCTCAATCGGCATCACAAGGGCCGAGTGTACCCCACTTGCTAACAACTCTCGACAGACTCAGAAGGTCACTCATCGAAGTGCAAGCTGCCAGCACATACACTCCTGGAAATGGAAAAAAGAACACATTGACACCGGTGTGTCAGACCCACCATACTTGCTCCGGACACTGCGAGAGGGCTGTACAAGCAATGATCACACGCACGGCACAACGGACACACCAGGAACCGCGGTGTTGGCCGTCGAATGGAGCTAGCTGCGCAGCATTTGTGCACCGCCGCCGTCAGTGTCAGCCAGTTTGCCGTGGCATACAGAGCTCCATCGCAGTCTTTAACACTGGTAGCATGCCGCGACAGCGTGGACGTGAACCGTATGTGCAGTTGACGGACTTTGAGCGAGGGCGTATAGTGGGCATGCGGGAGGCCGGGTGGAGGTACCGCCGAATTGCTCAACACGTGGGGCGTGAGGTCTCCACAGTACATCGATGTTGTCGCCAGTGGTCGGCGGAAGGTGCACGTGCCCGTCGACCTGGGACCGGACCGCAGCGACGCACGGATGCACGCCAAGACCGTAGGATCCTACGCAGTGCCGTAGGGGACCGCACCGCCACTTCCCAGCAAATTAGGGACACTGTTGCTCCTGGGGTATCGGCGAGGACCATTCGCAACCGTCTCCATGAAGCTGGGCTACGGTCCCGCACACCGTTAGGCCGTCTTCCGCTCACGCCCCCACATCGTGCAGCCCGCCTCCAGTGGTGTCGCGACAGGCGTGAATGGAGGGACGAATGGAGACGTGTCGTCTTCAGCGATGAGAGTCGCTTCTGCCTTGGTGCCAATGATGGTCGTATGCGTGTTTGGCGCCGTGCAGGTGAGCGCCACAATCAGCACTGCATACGACCGAGGCACACAGGGCCAACACCCGGCATCATGGTGTGAGGAGCGATCTCTTACACTGGCCGTACACCTCTGGTGATCGTCGAGGGGACACTGAATAGTGCACGGTACATCCAAACCGTCATCGAACCCATCGTTCTACCATTCCTAGACCGGCAAGGGAACTTGCTGTTCCAACAGGACAATGCACGTCCGCATGTATCCCGTGCCACCCAACGTGCTCTAGAAGGTGTAAGTCAACTACTCTGGCCAGCAAGATCTCCGGATCTGTCCCCCATTGAGCATGTTTGGGACTGGATGAAGCGTCGTCTCACGCGGTCTGCACGTCCAGCACGAACGCTGGTCCAACTGAGGTGCCAGGTGGAAATGGCATGGCAAGCCGTTCCACAGGACCACATCCAGCATCTCTACGATCGTCTCCATGGGAGAATAGCAGCCTGCATTGCTGCGAAAGGTGGATATACACTGTACTAGTGCCGACATTGTGCATGCTCTGTTGCCTGTGTCTATGTGCCTGTGGTTCTGTCAGTGTGATCATGTGATGTATCTGACCCCAGGAATGTGTCAATAAAGTTTCCCCTTCCTGGGACAATGAATTCACGGTGTTCTTATTTCAATTTCCAGGAGTGTAGCTTTGGTGATACTTCAGTAATTTTCCAGCTGCTAACCTGGGTATTTTGCCATATTTTCAGCACGTAGATGACATTTTGATCATATATAGTGGTTCCCTGGAAGCAACTGAATATTTGTTTGAAATTTTTAAGAGTCTTCATGAATAAATCAGCCCTTTATGAATTGGAAACTAACGGTCGTCAGCTTCATTACTTGGACCTTAGTATGGCTGTTGACAACGACAGAATTTCCTTCAGTATTTGTCGAAAAGCTATTAATACATATGAGATTGTGCCCTCTTGCTCAGTGCATCCTCATTCTCATAAAAAAGCATTTTTCTATTCAGTTATTCGTCGTACTGTTTCTGTACCTTTATCATCCGGCAAGCTTAATGAACATATAAATTCAATAAAAGCTATTGCAGTTCATAGCGGCTATGATTCCTTGTTAGTTGAAAAGATCTTCAAAGTTAAAACTTACGCTAAAATAACCACTTTATGCATCAGTGCTGTTTCTCGCTGTAACGAGCATAAAAAATATTTCTGTTCCATTTTAGACACTATTTCTTATAGAATTCTTCGTCCTCTAGTTAAGAAAATATTGATACACAGTTACCTTTTCCACTAACAATAACTTTCAAAAGAATCTTATTCACAATCTTAAATCCCCAATTGCTCCTATACATAGATCAGGCGTGAGCCGTGCTTGGCTCGTGTTCCGCCTTCATGTATTTTACACCCTGTTTTTTAACGTACTTCCACCTCACTACGTTAATTTAAATTACTACTGTCACTAAGTTGCTGCTTTGCCTGACCATGAGCGCCGCTAGCAGCGCGCATCGATATATCCCCTCTCATAGTATCTTTGCTCAACTGCCATTACTTCCTGGTTGTTGTCTGCCGTAAGAGATTTCGGACTGCGAGTTCGTGGGCCAGTCAGTTGGAACGCGTTTGGAGCGCAGTCGGGATCGGCCAGTTGGGAAGTTGCAATGCGGCGCTAGTGCAGTCGGGTTAGAGCAGTGAGGTCTGATTCGACATCGCTCGCCCGACCATTGCCGCCACGCATCACTTGAGCTGGGCCACGGTCTTGGTGGATCGTCGTTCAGTCGTCCTACCGGACGACGTATTTTGGCTCGCCGATCGTTCATGACTCGGCTGTGTGTGTGTATGTGCATCGACTCCAGATTTGTCTTTGTCCGTCCTTAGTTTTCAAGTCTTCGTGCAAGTTTTTGTGAGCTTGTATGTGTAGTTGGCGTTTTTTCCACTGACTACTATTTTAGATGTTCTCTGCATTCTGAGAGTGGTCGGTCGGTTGGTGCCGACCAGAGAGGCTATCTCCGTGCGGTGCAATCAGCTGGGTCCGCTGGCGGTACCTGCGCAGTGTCAAAGCGTGTATGGAGCTGTCCAATTGCTACAAGCTTCGTGGCTCACCGAAGAAGGACGTCAAAGTTGAGTGGTGTTTTAAGTACCCAAGCCACATCCATTCACGTTGTGGTTCGTTTCAGTGATTCGCTGTTGGGGAGGTTTTCCCTTGAGCAGAAATTTAGACGCCATGCAGTGGAATTAACTATAATGGTTGACTATAATTAAAGTGCACCAGCGGAATTTTCTGCCTTGTGGTCATTACTGTTCTGGTTACCTGCCCTGGCCACTAACGTTCTGGTACCTCGTGCTGCGGAGTTCGAATCCGTACCAGACGTCATGGACGTCGAAGACCCATAGGGGTCTCTGCACCATCGCTCACCTCCTGGCCCACTTCTAGTATGAGGGCGCCACAGTGGAACACGTGGTCCCAGCAGCCAATAGCGGCGCCCTCCGATAGCATACTTAAGCGCCTGCCTCGCGCTCAGCCAGCCTATTCGAGGGTTGGATTCCCTCACTTCCTTATCGAGGACTCACACTGGCTGTGCTACACTAAGGTTGTATCTTCGATGTGGAAGAGCCCCAACCTTTCTTGTCGTGTTGTCTGCACGCCGTCACTACTGCCAGCCGTCTGGTCCTAACCGACACCCCCGCCACCGTCACCGCCTGGTCACCGCCTGCCGGTGTTCGCCGCCGCCGCTGCCTGGTCACCGCCTGCCGGTGCTCACCGCCACCGCCGCCGCCGCCTCCCGGTGCTCGCCGCCTGGTTGCCGCCGCCGCCTGGTCGCCACCGTCTTTGCCCCCCTCTCGCGCGCCGCCACCATGTCCCGCCCCTCCACCACTATCATTTTCACCTCTCCCACCATCACATGGAGCTCATCCTCCACCTCCATTCCCGTCCTTCCTTCCCTCCCTGTCCACCCCTCTCCTGCGCCATTTCCGGCTGCAACTACCCACAACTCTCCCTCCCCTGTCACTGTCGCCCATCGACATCTGGAGACTTTCCGCCGCTCCCTGCACCACCTCCGACAGACTCCAAGACCACACGGATTTCGGCTCCCCGTTCCACAGTCTCTGTGCCGCCCACGCCCCCTCCCTCTGCGTCATCCGCTCCTCAGGGCGGTACTGCCCCCGTCATCTCCCTCTGCAACCCATCCCCCAGCCCCCTCTCCATCCTGTCATGGCTACAAAACCATCCAAGCGCCCTAATGTTGTCCCTTCCCCCAAAATCTCCTCAAAGAAAACCCCCAGTCCCTGTGATCCACCCACCCCCATGGACGCGACGCTGACCCCCACCCCTGCCACGCCTGCCACCCATACCTTTGTCCTCTCCAATCCTGACCCTCAATTCCCTGATGCCTGCACCCTCACCCTAGCCATCCGGAAATACTACCCCAATGCCCCAATCTCCCTTCTGATTCCTCGCAAGGACTCAGACCTCATTAAATCTCCCAATGCTTCCTTCCACACTGATCTCCTCTCCCACATCCCACGTATCCAATTTTGCCAACGTGCAACTCTCACCGCTGCCACACCCCGTCCTCTCCCCATCAGCCTCAACCTCACTGACGTCTGCCAACCTTCACTGCTGTGGTCACGAAGCTTAACCCCGTGGTCACGGAGGCTGAAGTGTTGGCGGAAGTCAACTCCTGGCCGAACATCGAAATCTGCTCAGCCCGTCGCATCTTTAATGATGCCGGGCCGACTTATGTGTATATTCACTGAATCCTCCTCCTCCATTGACTGCCTCCTCACCAAGGGAGCCCTCATTTACAATCGCCATCATAAGGTAGACCCCTCCTGTTCCCCAGACCAATCATACCACTGCCAACGCTGCCTCACATACAATGCCTATGCTACCTCTGCCTGCAAGAACCCCCCTACATGTCCCCACTGCAAGGCTTCCCACTTCCTCAAGAATTGTTCCAACCTCACCTCTCCCCCCTCCTGCAACACCTGTAACGAACCACATCCTACCTACTCCTCAAAGTGTAAAGCGAAACCTCCTCCAGTCATCCCTGAGCTCACCGTCCCGGTAGGTCCTGTTGATGACCCCATCCATCCTAACAACTCGCTCTGCCCTCGCCTGCTGCATCGGACATCATCCGTTTCATCACCATTGACTTTCAAAATATCCACCCCTTCCAGCACTCCCACACCCTTTCCCAAATCACCCTCTCTGCCCATTCCATGTTCCATCTTACCACCTATGCCACCTACTCGCACAACCAGGCCCACTTCACCTTCACCCCCCTCACCACCCTCATCTAACTCTCCCCTCCCATGGTACAACAACCCTACCGTATTCTGTACCACAATATTCACTCCCTGCCCACCCACAAACTCCTCTTCCTCCTCACCCTCCATCAGCACCGCGTGGATGCCTTCGTCCTTCAACCCCTTATCTCCATCTCCACAGCTCCTTACACCCTTCACCGCACTGATAACCTGTACTCTCTAGTGCGTGGCGGAGTTGCTATAGGCCACATCAAGCACCTCCCAGACTGGCCCCAACCTCTCCTTAACAATCCTGCCAAGCATCTCACCCTCAGCATCTTCTTCCCTACCCTTACTGTGCCACCATTTATGTCCGACCTCACAGCCCCATCCCGAACAATTTCCTGACCGCACCTTCTCCATCTGCGTGATTGCTGCTGACTTCAATATCCACAGCCGTGATCCTGCCGACCTCCAGCGGTGGCATCGTTTTATCACCACCCTCCAGCACACACGACCTGAATCCAACACCACTCCTGATGTGGTCCTAGCCTCTCCCAAGCTCCTTGGGTGCATCACCTCAGATGTCCTTTACCTCATTGGCAGTGACCATGCTCCTGTTCTCCTCACTATCTCTAGTGATTGCCATCCTCACAACACTCTTCGCCCCAACATCCCTCCTAAACTTGTCCATGATTACTCCCGTGCCAAATGGGATGCCTACCGGGACTCCATTCACACCCAGATTGACCTTACCCTCCAATCTCCTGATGACATCTCTTGCACTGCTGCCTTCCTGCACCAGATCTTGTCTGACGCTGTCGCCACCCATATCCTCAACAAAGCCACCCACCCTCACTGCCCCGTCCTCCCTCCGCAGTCCATCCTTCTCCTTCGAGAGTCCCGCCGCCTCTAACACTCTTTTCTCTGCACTCATGACCGGAACAGATTTACCCACCACCGGCAATTACGAAACATCTGCACTGCGAAGAAACGCCGTGCCTGGTGCCAGACCTTTACACAACTCAACACCACGCTCCTCATAAACTCTTCCAAGTATTGGTCTGCTTTGCACTGCCTTACTGGGATCCGCCCCACCCCTCAGTACCCTCTCCTCCTTGATGACCGTCTCTTTCCTGACAACATCAGTAAGGCCAACCATTTTGCCTCTCACCTCTCCGATGTTTTTTCCATCCCAGAAGATCCCAACTTTATTTATTCCCTCTTTCCTGACGTTATGGACCGTACAAATACCTCTGTTCCTCCCCTTGCTCCTAGTCTCCAGTACTTGGGCCACACACCACCATCTGAACTTAACACTCCCACACACAGGAAATCAGCCTCAAACTCCACACTAAACGTAACACTGCTCCTGGCCACGACTACATTACCAACCGCTACCTCCAACACTGCCCTCCCCACTTCCTTTCAGTCCTTGCCGCCCTCTACAATGTCACCCTTGCCACTGGCTTCCACACCGACCTGTGAAAAACCTCCCGTATCCTGATGTTCTCCAAACCCAACAAGCCTCCATCTGATGCCTCTTCCTATCGTCCTATCTGTCTCACATCGGTGTTCAGCAAGCTCTTGGAATTCATCCTTATCCAGCACATCCATCACCACCTCCACCAACACCATCTCCTCCTTGACACCCAATATGGCTTTCGACCTTTCTTCTCTGCCGATGACCAACTCCTCCGCCTCACTCATCTCCTCTCCCTCGAGCTTAACTCCTGTCAGTCCGCCTTTTTTTGTGTCCCTCTATCTCTAAAAGACCTACGACCATGTCTGGCACCCCAGTCTCCTGTTTAAACTCCAAACCTACGTCCTTCCTGTCAACTACATCCATTTGATGGCCTTCTTCCTCTCTCACCACCCCTCCTACGTTAACATCCATAATGCCAAGTGCCACACCTTTTACCCCTCTGCAGGTGTGCCCCAGGGCTCTGTCCTTTCCCCTCTCCTCTACCTCCTGTACACAGCAGATATGCCTCAACCCCCCCCCCCTCCAGTACCCCTCTTGCCATATTCCTATGACACCGCATTCCTCGCCCTCGCTCCTACCCTCCAATGGTCCCAAAGCCTTCTCCAGAATCACCTTGACCTTTTTGCCACAAGGTGTAACCAGTGGCTCCTGAAAATCAATCCTTCCAAGACCCAGGCAATCATCGTAGGTCGTACCACTCGCTCCTTCCGGCTCATGGATTTCTCCCTTACCGTCTGTGCCCATCCTGTCCCTCTCACCCCCACCCTCACCTACCTTGGCCTCACCTTGGTAGCGGTTGGTAATGCAGTCGTGGCCAGGAGCAGAGTTACGTCTTGCGAATAGAAACCAGACTACCGCCGTGTTTTTTAACTGTCTGTCTATTATTTTTCTGCTTCCTGTGTATTTTATTAGCATCATCAACCCTTTGTTTTATGTTTTATGTTCCACAATTTTCCGCCATTTTACCTTTAACTCACCGTTTTTATCGCCAACTTTTATTATTTATTATCTTCATTTCTTTAAAACAACTTCTGTAGGCTGAAGAGCGGCGTAATAAGCTGCTGCCAGCCCGCCCTGTTCCGGTGGCCGTTACAATAAACGTAATTTCAGGCAGTATCTTTTCCTCACCTGTTGTCGCTGTCCAACACGGTGTGTAGTTCTGACACCTTACTACATATACATTTGATTGTGGATAATTATGACCGTAAGATTTTGTGATTGAGTTCTCATGTACCAATTGGTGGCAAGCAAGTCGTTTTGTCGGTCGGTCCGTGGCTGTCTCTTGGTTGGGTTCCGACGGATCAAGTGTAGGTGGGCTCAGCACCTGTCTCACCTAAGTGAACGATGGCAGACCGACTCCCTGAAGGCTTCTGAATACCGTTGTCATTACCGCTCTTTTAATGGGTGATTAATGGTCTGTTGGTAATCTATAATAGCCAATGCTTTGAATGAAAAATATTTTTCTTCTACATTATGATAATATATTTTAAAATTTTGAAATTTAATTGTAGCCTTCAGCTGTTTGTATTGCACTTTGGATATGTTCGTTCTATCCACTTTGCCTTGAGGCTTTCCGCCTAGCTGTCGTAAAAATATATTGCAATTACTTTATTTTCTATTTTAATTGCATTTTTATCTTGTTGATTTTTAAGATTTCTTGTTTGAAGGCCTTCAGCCGTGAAATAATTGCTTTTTGGAAACTCGTAGTTGTAAAAGTTCGGCTATGTGCCGCTTTGGTGGTAAATGAGTTACTAAATTACAATACATTACAATTTTGAAGTGCAACTGACCCCAACTTTATTTGGCCCTTTCCACAGTCCTAATCACCTGTTCTGCCCTGCTGGTTTAGCGGGCGTTTCAAGGCATTTATAAAAATCACTTGTGTTCCGTTTATTATACAAGAAAAACTGGAAGATCTTTCAGTTTCACGTACAAGGAACATTTATTGAGAAAAAGAGGCACTAACGTACATAATTCCATTTTTTATGATCATCTGTTAATTTACCGTCACAAACCTAAAAGGTGTTGACGAAATTTCCATTTTACATAGGGAAAAGGAAAGTCATAGGCCGCGACTTATTCGAAGAGCTGGAGAATTTCAAGCATATTCCTAAGAACGGTAGCCTCATCCTTAATGAATAGTTACAATTATGTAAGAAAAACTTTTTCATTGAGTTTTATCCATTTCTCGCGGAATTCTGATTCCTTTACCTTTACTATGTTTTCCTGTCGCTAGTTCTTCTTCAGATCTGATAGATGTGTACTATTAAAGTTCATGCAGATATTTTTTGGACTGTACAGCTGTTTGCACAAATATTCTATAATATTATGTTCTTTAAATGCTGGTAATTTCTGCATACCCTACCAGATGACTCTTAGCTATACAGGGTTATTATAATTAAAATTAAACTTTCAAAACGCTATAGAAAGAACACGAAAGGTCAGATTGACGGCAAATTGCAACGGAACATTACCGGAGAAGAGGGAAAACGTATGGCAGAAGAAAGAAAATAGTATGAAAATTGATCAATAAATGGCGCTGTACGTGTCAGAACATGTAAATGAAGACATCTGTCATGCGCACGACCCATCTAAGTTGATATAAACACGCCGGGGACATGCTTGTTCCTCCTTTTGCGCCGCGACGTTCCCCATGATTGTCTCAATGCAGGGTCGCGCTCTGCTTGTAAAGTTGTATTACAAGAATGATGACTGCGCACACATCGCTCTGCAGAAGTTTCGGACACTGAAGGGTTTGAAGAAAGGCGTTATTCCGATGACTGCCGTGGGTCTGCAGAAAATGATTCGTTAATTCTAAAAATACTGTTTCTTTTGGTGTGCAGCCTGGTAGAGGGAGGAAACGAATTGATTGGAAGCCAGTGGAAGCAGTGGCCACAGCAATGCAGGAGGAGAGGAGTGGTGTTGTGCAAACGTATAGTGTACGAAGAATTGCCCGAACATTGGACATACCCATGAGCACGGTGCGTAAAAGCTTACGAAACATCCTTCACTGCTATCCATTCAAAATTACCCATGTGCACGAGTTGCTTCCTGTTGACCTACCAGCAAGAGAGGCCTTTGCTCTACAATTTATTGCTCGCGTAGAAGTGGACAATGACTGGTCGTGGAAGATTTCGTGGACAGACGGAGTCTGCTTCCATCTGACAGGATATCGTAATACACAGAATTGTAGAATATGGGCAACGGAAAATCCACATGCAAATCAACCAGTACCACTTCATCCTGAAATGGTCTCTGTGTGGTGCTGGTTTACAGCATCATTTATCATAGGGCTATATTTTTCGAAGAGAGAGGTGTTTCCGGTACCGTCACTGGTAAGCGTATGAGTGCCTTTTGTGCAGCCACGTCATAACAACTCTCCAACAGCGTGTATGTGTGGATGGGATCATTTTTATGCAAGTTGGCACACCTCCGCACATTGAAAATCCAGTTAAACAGCTGCTGAAGCGCCATGTCGGAAATGCTACAGTTATCAGTCGCGATTTCCCTACAGCCTGGCCTTCCAGATCGCCTAACTGTAATCCGTGTGAGTTACGGCTGTGGGACTATGTGAAAGATGTTGTGTTTAGTCTTCCGATTGCAAACTTAGCTGCACTGAAGGCACGAATTGAACAACACATTCTGAACGTGAGCCCGTAAAAACTTCTATCAGTTGTGGAACATGCAGTTTCGCGATTTCAACTTGTTGGAGAAAACAGTGGACAGCATATTCAGCATGTTTTGCGGCAGTCACACGGAAATTAATAATTCGATTTTGATTTGGCCTCAGGAAAATTAAAAACCGATGTGAATGATACTTTTTATGCGGTTTTTGGCCTCATGCCAGTTAAAAAGCGATGTGGCTAATGCTTTTTGTGCGGTTGTTGGCCTCAGGACAGTTAAAAACCGATTTTTCCCTTCCGATGTGATATGACCTTGCCGTGGTGGATAGGCTTAAGTAACTAACTATATATCACATCTGTACACCGATGGTAACTGAGCAGTACAGTTTGTTTAACGTCAAACGTACACCATAGGCATTGTTGTATGATTCATTTGTCATTTGTAGTCGACCACTATTAAATTAAGATCCTTACAGCGTCATCTATTGCTACATTTTGTAACTATTTCTTTTTCTTCTGCCTTACGTTTTCCCCCTTCTCCGATAATATTTTGTTGCTATTTGACGTCCTTCTCACCAGTGGTGTTGCTTCTACAGCGGTTTGAAAGTTTTATTATAATCACCCTATACTTCAATTGTTTGACCACCTTGTATTTTTAAAAATACATTAAGGTCTCTTTCTTTGTATTTGTTTTTATAATTAACTGTTCTTTAATTCCGTTAGTCTGGTATTATGTCTCAAATGGGAACATGTCACTGTCTGTGCAGCAATGTGAGCCACTGGATCGATCAGTCTGATGTTCCCAGCAAGGTACACGTGGCAAAGACTGGAAAGTGTATAATTTTCATTTTTGACTTGAGCATATCTGCTCGAATCTTTGACCATTGCCTTCTCGCTATGTAACTTTAGGTAAGTTACCTTTGTATGTCATGACAATTGCCATGTAGGGTAATTTTTTTGTCAAATTTAATTTTCTATACATTATTTTATAGGGTTTCTTAAAATTTCTTCCTGATGAAGATATTCTAAGAGGTGTCGAAACATAGGTCAACATACCAAACAGTTATTTATAACCAGTTGAGTGTATGATCCCTATGTTGATGGAGGTGATTTTTAAAAACGTGTTACAATATAAAAATTTGTCATGAATATCAGAAGTCACTGACTTGTTACAGCTAATATTATCTCTTACCTTTAATGGGAAAGTTTACCAACAGTGAAAGGTTCTTGCCAAAGACGGTAATATATCATGTGTCCTAGCAGTCATATGTCTGAATCAATTGGAACATATTTTTCAAATAACTTACGGGTTTGCTGCCGGGTGACGTCGTCGACCACCGCCGATATTTCGACAGGAGCACACCCTGCCATTCTCAAGGCACAAATTTGTGCCTTGAGAATGGCAGGGTGTGCTCCTGTCGAAATATCGGCGGTGGTCAACGACGTCACCCGGCAGCAAACCTGTAAGTTATTCGAACATTCAATTCGCCCGGAAAAGTTAAGGTCTCACATTGGAACATAATTTCTTTAAAGAAAACAGTGGGTTCTTAAGTAAAATAGTATATTACTGGAGGTATGTTTATTGTACAATGCTGCTATTTGATGCCACAAAGTGGGAAATTGAAGAACTACTTGAATGAATAATTTTTTTCCACAAATTTGTGAAATTCACAGTACAACATGTGGACAACAAAACCATACATTTCTTGGATCTTTGAATTACCAACCTCTAACGAAAAGGCAAGTTCAGGATACTCAGAAAACATACCAGCAGATAACTCATCATTCCACCATACTATATACAAATATGGTGTATATATGTTCCATACTGCACAGAACACACTTACCTGTCTCATAAAACAGCCTTAGGACAGAAATGGACATCATAAAAATTATTGCCACAAAAGAATAACCTACACAACCAAAACAAATTTGATATACAAGTACACAAAAGTAAGAAACAAATTTCCGCATTAAGAAAGAAGAGAAAATATTGGCCAGCATCCATATCGAGGCCCAAAATCACAAAAAACAGCTAACCTATTCAAAAAATAACTTAAAACAGATAACCAAAAATTTAATGTATAAAATATCATTCCCCAGTTGTCCTGCCCGCTATGTAAAAAAAAGGCGGAAATTTCGAAACCCATTCCAAAACCACATACATACTTTCAGACTAAACCACTTTGACAAATTATGTATCTGTGTTATCAGATAGAAGAAAACAATTTGGTAGTACAACACAATGAAGCCAATAGTAAGAAGCTAAATCTCTTGCAACAAGCGGAATATTCCTGCATGAAACCAAAAAGCCTGAAAACATGTTGAACAGACAGTTTTCGCTAGCTGTAGCTACTTATGTAATTTTAAATATTTATTTTTAATTTACTCCTTGCATAGGTCAATTTAGATAATTAAGATCATTTACAGTTCATCATAAAACGTTTCTCTGACCGTCTCATGTTAAATTAAATCTGTGAAGTGTTTTTAAAATGTATAAACAAATGTACACCTTGAATGACGTTACATGCGATGATAGAAAATATAAACTAACGTCTGCTGGCAAGAAAAAGTAAAAAAATGTTCGTTCTTGATCGTCCTGTAAGTTTTTCTATTTGTTTCCACACTTTCTTACCATTATTTTCCAAAGATGATTCACAAAATACAAAACCTAACATCTAACGTTCTCATTACAGGAGCATATATTTCACTTTATTCAAGAGCAGAAGTAAGTCATGTATTAAGGCGATTGCATCTGACGATGGACCCACAGGGGGTAATTAACAAAAACAAAAACATTGTGACTGAAGACATTTTTACTCCAAATTCCTGTAAATTTTTGAATGCCTTGAGTGCGTCTGGGGAAGATTTTTCAAATGTTTCTCGAGTTCAAAGGTATTGCTTCGTTAAAAATAAAAGAAAAAATCTCTGAAATATTTAAAGGACAGTAGTCTATATGAAACTTCCTGGCAGATTAAAACTATGTGCCGGACCGAGACTCGGGACCTTTGCCTTTCGCGGGCAAGTGCTCTACCAACTGAGCTATCCAAGCACTGCTCAAGTCCCGTCCTCACAGCTTTAATTCCGCCAGTATCTCGTCTCCTACCTTCCACACTTCACAGAAGCTCTCCTGCGAACCTTGGAGACACTAGTCTATAGTTTGTTAAGGTGTAAGTATGCAGGCTTTTGTGGCCGTTGTCACTTGTTAAAATCTTCTGGGTTGTTAGGCCACGTCATATCTCCTCTAAAATAATCGACGTTTCGATCCCTCTTCTAGGATCTTCCGTTGTCCAATACTGTTACAAAATTGTCAGAGACCAATGTCTAGTGCTCTTATAAAGGGGAGTTTTCCCGCGTTTGTGCTCAATATATGGGAAGATCGGTTAAAATTTTTGGTGGGCCATCGCCATAGGTTAATGTTGCCTCGCTGATGCAGAAGACGGGGTGTTATTGTCTAAACATTTGTACATACTATTGGTGGCCCACCGTCATCGGATAGAAAGGCCTTAATCTGCACTTACTTTGGAGAAGAGTTATTGGTCGAAATAACTCCTACTGCTGTTGGTTGGCCGTCATCATTGGCTAGATGCGAAACTAACAGAGCAAGAGAGGGAGAATGTTTACCGAAAATATTATTGTCCGCCGAAGTGACTTGCAGCGCGTTGTTTACGTTGCTCGCACACCGCGATCGCATTTTCATTTCCTAGACGGCGGGGAGCCACGATGTACAAGGTCTGCAACCGTCCCCTCTCTTTAAATTACATACATTCTTGAAAATTTCAACCGCTTCTCAGACCTTTCTTTTGTAATTGTTTCTTTACTTAGTCAGCACATGTACGTTATTAAAATCGATGTCATAGCCACAGTTCTTATCATGTTCCACTACTGCCGATTTTACACTTTGTTTTAATGGCGTGTACCGTTCGTGTTCCTTAATATGTTCATTAACAGTTCTTCCCGTTTCGCCTGTATACACTTTGCCGCAGCCACATGTCACTGGACAGACGCCTGCACTGACAGAAAAAATCTTTTGTTTCGTTTTGACTAAAGAAAGATGTCAGGATACCATTTTTCTTTAGAATTACGCTTATGCGGTCAGTGACCCTAGAAACTAACGGTAACCTAACGGAGTGAGAAGGCGGTTCCACGACATTTTGGGTAAACATTCCCCCTCTCCTGCTCTGTCCGTTTCGCATCTAGCCAATGATGACGGCCAGTCTATAACAGTGGGAGGAACTTCAACCAATAACTTTTCTCCAGCGTAAGTGTGAAATAATGTCTTTCTATGACGATGGTCCACCAATAGTATCTACGAGAGATTCGCCAATAACGCCCCTACGTCTGCATCAGTGCGACAGTATTAGCCTATGATGATGGCCCACCAAAAGGTAGCCACAAAAATTTTAACCAATCCTCCCATTTCTCCAGCACAAATGAAGCAAAACTCCCCTTTGCAAAAGAACGCGACACTTGTTTCTGACAGTGCTTAACAGTATTGGACACCGGAAGATCCTGAAGAAGATCCTAGCAGAGGGATCGAAACGTATACTACACTCCTGGAAATTGAAATAAGAACACCGTGAATTCATTGTCCCAGGAAGGGGAAACTTTATTGACACATTCCTGGGGTCAGATACATCAAATGATCACACTGACAGAACCACAGGCACATAGACACAGGCAACAGAGCATGCACAATGTCGGCACTACTACAGTGTATATCCACCTTTCGCAGCAATGCAGGCTGCTATTCTCCCATGGAGACGATCGTAGAGATGCTGGATGTAGTCCTGTGGAACGGCTTGCCATGCCATTTCCATCTGGCGCCACAGTTGGACCAGCGTTCGTGCTGGACGTGCAGACCGCGTGAAACGACGCTTCATCCAGTCCCAAACATGCTCAATGGGGGACAGATCCGGAGATCTTGCTGGCCAGGGTAGTTGACTTACACCTTCTAGAGCACGTTGGGTGGCACGGGATACATGCGGACGTGCATTGTCCTATTGGAACAGAAAGTTCCCTTGCCGGTCTAGGAATGGTAGAACGATGGGTTCGATGACGGTTTGGATGTACCGTGCACTATTCAGTGTCCCCTCGACGATCACCAGAGGTGTACGGCCAGTGTAGGAGATCGCTCCCCACACCATGATGCCGGGTGTTGGCCCTGTGTGCCTCGGTCGTATGCAGTCCTGATTGTGGCGCTCACCTGCACGGCGCCAAACACGCATACGACCATCATTGGCACCAAGGCAGAAGCGACTCTCATCGCTGAAGACGACACGTCTCCATTCGTCCATCCATTCACGCCTGTCGCGACACCACTGGAGGCGGGCTGCACGATGTTGGGGCGTGAGCAGAAGACGGCCTAAGGTGTGCGGGACCGTAGCCCAGCTTCATGGAGACGGTTGCGAATGGTCCTCGCCGATACCCCAGGAGCAACAGTGTCCCTAATTTGCTGGGAAGTGGCGGTGCGGTCCCCTACGGCACTGCGTAGGATCCTACGGTCTTGGCGTGCATCCGTGCGTCGCTGCGGTCCGGTCCCAGGTCGACGGGCACGTGCACCTTCCTCCGACCACTGGCGACAACATCGATGTACTGTGGAGACCTCACGCCCCACGTGTTAAGCAATTCGGCGGTACGGCCACCCGGCCTCCCGCATGCCCACTATACGCCCTCGCTCAAAGTCCGTCAACTGCACATACGGTTCACGTCCACGCTGTCGCGGCATGCTACCAGTGTTAAAGACTGCGATGGAGCTCCGTATCCCACGGCAAACTGGCTGACACTGACGGCGGCGGTGCACAAATGCTGAGCAGCTAGCGCCATTCGAAGGCCAACACCGCGGTTCCTGGTGTGTCCGCTGTGCCGTGCGTGTGATCATTGCTTGTACAGCCCTCTCGCAGTGTCCGGAGCAAGTATGGTGGGTCTGACACACCGGTGTCAATGTGTGCTTTTTTCCATTTCCAGGAGTGTATTTAAGAGGATATCACTCGTCCTAACAACCAAGAAGATTTAACTTTAGTGACAATTTCCACGAAAGCCTACAGACGCTTGTATGTGCAAGAAGTTTATACACTATCAGTAGACTGGAGAACTGTCGCAGAAGAAGAGGTAAATTACTAAGCGATCTGGTCTTTCTCCCCCGGTTCTTGATAATGATGTTATTTCCAAATTCACCAGAATTAGGCACCACGTCCACACATTGAAAGCCAGGACGGTCGACCAAAGAGCGAGCCAAGCATTTGTTCGAGAAAGAATCCAGCAAATATGCAGAGACTTGGATTACGTTAGCTCCGTTTTAATTAATGTGCTTTTTTCACTAGCGGCAGCTCTTTGACTCCAGGTCTGGGATAAAGTGCACAGAATTACGTTTGATCATTCAACAACGTTTTCGGATTTCAGTGCTATGGAACAAAAAGCAAAGTTCGACAAGCTAGCGGTTAAATTGATCAAGGATGATGCCACTGTGGATCCGAAACGAGTAGTGGTGAACTTCTCGTCAGAAGTACTCGTCGAAGCAACTGTTTCAGTTCTGGCCAAAGGTTGAATTTCGCAGCTACATCGAAGGGAATACCTTTTGAAGAAATCGTAAGTGCCGTCGAAGCATACTTGTTTCGTCTTCCGAAGGTGCAGGTCGAAGAATTAAGAAAAGATGTGCCGAGAGTTCTACGGAAACCGAAACCCCCCAAAAGCAACATATCAGCGCAGGAAGGAAATCTCTTAATGAACTCATGAGAAACTAGTGCATCGTTATAACGAAGTCGGATAAGGGGAATGCTACTGCTGTTTTGGACTCTGTGGATTATCAAAGGAAGATGGAACAACTATTACCTGATCCCGTGTATCGCAAGTTAAAAAGCGATCCGACGAGCAGAATCGTTCCGAGACTGAAAAACCTGATATCTGACTCCAGACTGGACAGTTCTATTACAAAGAATCTAACGCCTCGAATACCTGTCGCACCCATAGTGTATGGACTATCGAAGATACATAAAGAATTGTTTTCTTTGAGGCCTGTCGTCAGAAAGTAACTCGCCAACTTAGTTGGTAAAACAATTACTTTTGTCAAAGATTCGAAACCATCTTTTATTAATTATATGCACAATGAAGATATGTGCAGGTGACATTCTTGTTAGTTTCGATGTGACATTGTTATCTACTAACGTCCCAGTACCAGATACAATGGATCTCATAAGGAAGAAAGTTGCTCCAGATGTTTGTAATTTAAATGAATTATGTCTTCGTTCGAGTTATTTCAAATACAATGGTGAATTCTATGAAAAAGCTGACGGCCTTGCTATGGGCTCACCCATATCGCCAGTTGCAACTGACATTTTAATGGAACAGATTGAGCAAGAGACATTAAGTAGTGCTCCATTGAAGCCTTATTGTTGGTTCCCCTAGGTGACAGTACATGTGTTGTATGGCCACACAGCGAAGAAGAACGTCGTGCATTCCACAGTTTCTCAACGGAATTCACCCCAAAATCCAGTTTACCTTGGGGGTTGAGATTGGGGTCGGTCTCCGGTTCTTAGATGTGTTGGTATACAGATGTGATAACACTCTAGGTCACAGAGTGTATAAATAGCCGACCAACAAAAACAGGTGTTTAGATGCCACTTCGCACCAGCACCCAGCCCAGGAGCAAGAAGAGCTCAACTCTCTGTCTTCACATGTCTTCCGTATCAGCAATGACATCAACCTTGAATCGGAGGTGGATTTTTTAAAGAGGACATTGAAGGCATGTAGCTATGACACAGTTGTTCAATCGACAAGGCTTTTAGGAGCAATTTTAATAATGTTAATAAGAATGACGTGAAACCGCCTTCTCACTGTATTAGGTTACCGTTTTTCTGGGGCCACTGACCGCACAAGAGGAATTCTAAAAAGAAATGGTAACCTGACTTCTTTCTTTAGTCAATACAAAATAAAAGATTCTTTCCGTCCAAAAATGAATCCGCCTGATTGCCTACACAATTCAGGCGTCTATCAAGTGACGTGCGGCTGCGGCAAAGTGTATACAGGCGAAACGGGAAGAACTGTTAAAGAACACATTAACGAACACGAACAGCACATGCTGCTAAAACAAAGTGTAAAGTCGGCAGCAGCGGAACTTCATGAGAACTGTGGCTCTGACATCGATTTTAGTAACGTACATGTGCTTGCTAAGGAATGAAATATTTATAGAAGAAAATTCCAAGAAGTGGTTGAAATTTCCAGGAATGCATATAATTTCAATAGAGGGGACGGCTATAAGCTTCCGGCATTGTGTCTCCCCGCCATCAAGGAAGTGAAAATGCGGCCGCGGTGTGCGAGCGACATAACGCGCTAAAGTCACCTCGACGCGCAATAATATTTTGTGTAAACATTCCCCCTCTCTTGTTCTGTCCTTTTCGCATCTAGCCAATGATGACGGTCAACCAACAGCAGTAGGAGGAATTTCAACCAATAACTTTTCTCCAGCGTAAGTGTGGAATAGTGCATTTCTGTCCTATGACGGTGGGCCACCAATAGTATCTACAACAAGAGTTTAGTCAAAACTCCCCTTCTTCTGCATCAGCGCGGCAATATTGGCCTATGACGTGGGCCCACCAATGGTAGCCACAATAATTTTAACAAATACTCCCACTTATACAGCACAAACTCGGGAAAGCTCCCCTTTATAAGAGAAGGGGACACTGGCCTCTGACAGTGTTCTAGCAATATTAGACACCGAAAGATCTTGATGAAGATGCTAGCAGAAGGATGGGAACGGTCGATTATTTTAGAGGAAATATGACGCGGCATAACAACCCAGAAAAAAGTTGAAATCTGTGTGAATTCCTAAGGGACCAACCTGGTGAGGTCATCGGTCCCTAGACTTATACACTACTTTAACTAACCTATGCTAAGAACAACACACCCACCCATGCCCGATGGAGGACTCGAACCTCTGGCGGGAGGGGGCGCACAATCTGTGACATTGCGGCTCAGACCGCACGGCCACTCCGCGCGACAACAACCAAGAAAATTTTAACTTTACCTTTGTTAATGCGGTTCCCTTGAGCTTATTGTGCCTTTTCTTTATGCCGAATTTGGCATTTGTGGCAAATAAATATTCTTTTTTTCTGTTTGTACAAAAATGCTCCACCCGCATTTCACAGGTTATTGCATGGAGTATTGAGAAGGTTAAATTAGAAGTAGCGCATGGTTTATCTCGATGACATAACATTTCCTAAAAACATGGAGGAACATGTACAATGACTAGAGGAGGTGTTTGAGAGGCCGTGTACAGCATGTGCTGTAGAGAAGACTATGTACAGCATTCATCCACACTGTGTGTGGATAAATGTCGCTTTGTAATGATTATTTGGTTAATGTTTGAAATCTGATCCATGTTTAATTTTTACAGTACATGGTTTAGTGTCACCACAGACATCAAAACAGCTTCAATCATTCATCCGCCTTTTTAATTATTATTGAAAATTCGTTAGAGGTTGCCCCGTAACTGATGAACCATTAAGCCGTTTCACAAAAAAAGAATGAAGATTCAGTGATGTTCTTCCTGTCAGACTGTTTGATAAATTAAAGCAAGCATAAATGCCGAGTCCGGTATTGGTGTTTCCAAACCTTGAAAAACAGTTCATTTTACCATGTGAAGCAGGCAGTTTAGCGATCACGTGTATTCTCAGCCAAAGTATGGATAGTAAGGAACACCTGGTGTGTATGTGTCAAGATAGTTAAATAAAGCAAACCAAAATCACTTTACTGTTGAAATTGAGATGTTTATCTGTGATCTATGGTATTACATACTTCCACTGTTATCGCTATGGAAGAAAACTGAGGCTAATAACAGACTATACCTCACTCATGTGATGACCGTCCACTGGGTACCAGCCTATTTATACAACACCTTTTAGGTGACTTGCATGTCAAAGTTGTAGTGCTTACTGGGATTAAATGACCCGACAAGAAGACTGGATCAGCTACAAGTGTAGGTGAATTGAATTATTGATGCCTATCTCGGGAAAAAAAACGGAGAAAAAAAGGAAATACGTAAATCCTTGAGCGACAAGAACAGACAAAACAGTTGTCAATAAGTTACATATAGAGTTGGACAATAGTTTCTATTGGTGTATACCTGCAAACCTAAGGGCAGGACAATAAATTCCTCAATTGACATCAAGGACTGTATCAGCTCACAAATATGACATCCCTTATGTGGAATAAGTTGAAAGGGCCAACGAAAATCTCTGTAGAGCATGTAGGAAATAGCAATCCATTTAAAGGAACTGTAGATGCTTTTTCGCAAGTACCAGTGCCATCGCTAGACCATGATGTTAAATCAAAGAAGAAAGGAGAGAGATAAAAAGTCAATAATAAAAGAATGCAAAGTGTGCCATGTCACAGAATAAATGAATGGCATGATTAAAAAATTAATCAGGCATGATAGCAAAACATTTTATTTAGGGTAGCTGGTTTCAGTCTTTGAAGATCATCTTCATACCAGTAAAGTCTCATTTAGTGGTCTGTGGAGACAGCGAACGGAGTCAAATATATGTCAGAAGCCTCATTCGTCTCTGAAGATCGCTAAAGAAGACACTTAATTGTCTGAAGATCGCTAAAAGCGACCCTTATCACTCTGACGATGATCTTTAAAAACCAAAACCGGTTACTTTTTGAAAACTGAATTTAGATCACTGATTTCCAAACATGTTATGAAAAATCATGAATAATATTGGTTTGTCAAATGTTTTATCGATGATAAGTGAAATAGTTTATTTTTGTGTTTCACGGTTTTGATAAATTTGGGTTGTTATTTTGTTATCATGGATAGTGTGCTTTGGGACTTTTTCTTCTTTCTTTGTTAACAGCATTATACGTTATAATGATAGGATGTTTGATATTTTTAAGCTATCAATCTATGTAACTAGGTTATTAAGTACAGTCCACCTGTTTTCTTCAACAGAGAAAGGAAGTGGATCAAATGATGTTCTGACTATGTGTGTTAATTTGCGTAGTTCGGAAGAGGCAGTGCATTTTCTTGGACGCAAGCGGTATGATAGAAATGGCAGTTACCGCCGAAACAAGCGATTTTCGGTAACATCAGTTCTATTTCATCTATGGTTTAACCTTATTGTTAAAACCGCTCAAAGTAATCGATTGATGAAATAACCGATTTTCGGTTTTCTATTGCTATACATTTCCAGTAATAAAAGTAGACTTCGAACGAAGAGTGAAAAATTCTAATGAAGGTGAGGAAGTAGAAGATCACGATCGACATGCAGTTGAAACTGTGGGAGAGATCGATTTCATTGTCTCCAGCAAACATTGTGAAGATGAAGGAGACGGAATCAGCGATAGCGAGAGCTAAGGGTCACAATTGATGACTTCCCTGCATCGTCACTTTTGAATGGTATCAATTTTTCACCCCCAAGCAACCACAAAATTAAGGGTTAAGTTATTATCGCAAGTTTATATTATTTCAATGACAATGTAGGTACACACATAAAAAAAGTTACGCATCGCGTCGGTTTCGAAAGTTCTGCAACCTGTACAGAAAATTGGATTAGAGATAAACAAAAACATCATTTCCGCCCTTTCTATTGCACATGAAAACCACACATTGCACGTTGTACCACCACAGAGCGAGACCTTCATAGGTGGTGGTCCAGACCGCTGTACACATCGGTACCTCTAATACCCAGTAGCACGTCCTCTTGCATTGATGCATGCCCGTATTCGTCGTGGCATACTATCCACAAGTTAGTCAAGACACTGTTGGTCCAGATTGTCCCACTTCTCAATTGCAATTCGGCGTAGATCCCTCAGAGTGGTCACGTTGTCCATAAACAGCCCTTTCCAGTCTATCCCAGGCATGTTCGATAGGGTTCATGTCTGGAGAACATGCTGGCCACTCTAGTCCAGAGGTATCGTTATCTTGAAGGAAGTCATTTACAAGATGTGCACGATGGGGCGGCGGATTGTCAGCCATGAAGACGAATGCCTCGCCAATATGCTGCCGATATGGTCGTACTATCTGTCGGAGGGTGGCAGTTACGTATTGTACAGCATTCCATGACCACCAGCAGCGTACGTCGGCCCCACATAATGCCACCCCAAAACAGCAGGAAACCTCCACCATGCTGCATTCGCTGGACAGTGTGCCTAAGGCGTTCAGCATGGCCGGGTTGCCTCCGAACAAGACTCCTACGATTGTCTGACTGAAGGCATATGCGACACTCATCGGTAAAGAGAACGTGATGCCAATCCTGAGCTGGTCCCCGGCATGATGTCGTGGTTGCAAAGATGCACCTCGCCATGGACGTCGAGAGCGAGGCTGCGTAACGTTCAGCCTATTGCGCACAGTTTGAGTCGTAACACGACGTCCTGTGGCTGCACGAAAAGCATTATTCAACATGGTGGCGTTGCTGTCATGGTTCCTCCGAGCCATAATCCGTAAGTTGCGCTCATCCACTGCAGTAGTAGCCCTTGGGCAGCCTGAACGAGGCACTTCATCGACAGTTCCTGTCTCTCTGTATCTCCTCCATGTCCGAGCAACATCGCTTTGATTCACTTGACACTCCCTTGTTGAGAGCCCTTCCTGACACAAAGTAACAATGCGGACGCGATCGAACCGCAATACTGATCATCTAGCCATGGTTAAACTACAGACAACACGAGCCGTGTACTTCCTTCCTGGTGGAATGACTGGAACTGATCAGCTGTTGGACCCCCTCCGTCTAATAGGCGATGCTCATGTGTGGCTGTTTACATCTTTGGGATGTTTTAGTGACATTTCTAAACAGTCAAAGGGACTGTGTTTGTGATACAATATCCGCAGTCAACGTCTATCTTCAGGAAGTCTGGGAATCGGCGTGATGCAAAACTTTTTTTGATGTGTGTATATTAATCAAATTTACCTTCTCTTCCAAGAACCATTGTGGATGTTTTTCTCGAGGTCGTGCGGTAGCGTTCTCGCTTCCCGCGCCCAGGTTCCCGGGTTCGATTGCCGGCGGGGTCAGGGATTTTCTCTGCCTCGTGATGGCTGGGTGTTGTGTGTTGTCCTTAGGTTAGTTAGGTTTAAGTAGTTCTAAGTTCTAGGAGACTGATGACCATAGATGTTAAGACCCATAGTGCTCAGAGCCAGAGCCATTTGAACGATTTTATATATATATATTTTCTCCTTATACGATGTTATAAGCATGTTGTGGCTCCTCTCGATTTTAATCTTTTAAATCAGACGGAGCATTGTACTGCATTGCTACTACGGCACTTTGTAAAATACTTCCATTCTGCAGTACGACTGAGGACGACAGCAAGAACTATAGTATACATCGGGGACCGTACCGTCTAATAGGCCGCACCATGCGGCAATTGATACACTATTGTCTCTGCAATGCTGTACCAATTCTTGTGTCATGTGTTCGTTGCTAGTTTCTAACTGTAGCCAGTGTAACTAAAATACTGCTGATTGCTTTTCTCAATTTCTGTAACGACCCAATATTTCGAAGAAGTGAAAACGTTACGAAGAAACTTTACTAGTAAAAACAAAAAAGAAAAAGAAAAATTGACACTGCTACTAAGAAGTATTGATATGCTAGTTTTTGTACTCTGTTAGCAGCAAAAAAAGAAAAAAGATCAAAAGATCCTGCTGTAACCGAGATCAAACAAATAGCAAAAAATATCGGTTATTCAGAACTAAAGTACTAGCATCGGTTTTAACTGGTTGTCTTTTCTCATCTCTACACTACGATATCGGGTGATTATAATTAAAGTGCAATTATCTAATTGTACCGAAACTTGGTAGATGTGTTACTCACGGAGGCCCATTGCCGCCTGTAATTATCGTATTGCTGCGAAACTTGGTAGATATGCTAATGCATTAATGAAGAACCAATTTACGCTGGAAAAATATTAGTTCAAACTTGGCGACAAGGTACAAAACAGGCACTGCGAATGCAGGGGAGACGTACAGAAATGTTTCCATAAGTGCTGTATTAGATACGCGACGCGGGAAGAAAAGGTGAAACAAGCGACAAATATTGATTTTATTATTATCCATCGCTTACACAATTTTTGTTCTTTATGAGCTCCGGTGATTCGACGAGATGCATCTGCAAAACGACGTGATCAATACATAGCTCCCAGCGGTAGAATATGAACAACGTATTCGTGTATACTGGCCTTCAGATCTGCTAGAGAACGAACGTGTCCTAAGCGCGTTCTTTTATGTACCCCAAAGCCAAAATTACATGGATTCACTCAGGTAATCTTGTTGACCGTGTATCTGGAAAGCCTCTGAAGATAACATGTTCGTGGAAGGTTGCATTAAGCAGATCTTTCACTGAGCAAATAACATGAGATGTAGCCCCATATCGCATGAAAATCGTGGTTTTCTCACAGTTTCGATCTTCCAAGCAGCAATCACATGCTGCAGATGGCGTACTCGATAACGTGCAGATATCACGGTGCACCTAATAGTCTCGCTGGGTGTATTCTTTTCAAAGAAGAACGGGATTAAAGGTGCTTGTAAATCCACATGACAGTCGCATATGGCGAGTGCAATGGCTCTTCTTGCACAACACGCAGTTTATCAGTACCACAAATTCGGTAGTTCTGTGTATACTTTGCGACCTGTAGTCTAAAATGAACCTAATCACTCCTTAGACTATTGCCCGTCCACATGTTAACAACATCGATCGGTATCAGAAATCGAAGAACAAATACAGAACGTCGCTACAGATTATGAAGTTTCAGTTGCTGCACAGTCTGAATCGTGTACGATTACCAGTGTAAAACAAACTGCAAAATTTTCTATACTGTTGAGCGTGGGATGGACAGCAACAGCAACCTCGTTAATAACTTCCACTGGGACAGGACGCCTTCCTCTCCCAGATGCCACACAGAGTTCACCTGTGGTTTCGAAGTTCATTATCATCTACTTTACACCATTTACTGACATCCTCAGACCTGAAGGATTTTTTTTTTTTTTTTTCAGTTCACTAACAGCGAACAATCTCTTCTCGGTAGCCATGCTGTTCACACACGTTATGGATTCTCAAATAACGGTGTGGATGGCGTAACATCATAAAAACAATGTGCAGTGCCAGATTCACAGCTGATGGCCACAATTAGAACAATTTCTTTTCTAATGTAAATCGAATTCCGCTTGCATATCCACCAAGTTTCACTGCCAAATGTTGTAATAACAGCCCACAATGGTTGTCGGTGAGGAGCTGCGCTTTAGTATATAATCACCAGGTACACCCTGTTTAAATATGTGATAACGACAGGAGTTACGGGGTAGCCAGACAGAGAGTCTTACAGTCTGGTTCAGACTAGCGAGCAGGCATGTCGAGTATTGTTGTTCCGAGATTAAACAGAGGCAGGCGAATGTCAGAAGAAAGCGTTGTCGCCACACCCTCAACTTCAAAAACTGGATATTTACTCAGTATTTTCTACGGAAGCGGTGATAGCAAATTATTATGAGTAATGGAAACAAAGGGGTATGACAGGGATTCAAATACAAGATAACGGAATATTAATCAATATTTAGTTTTACTTTGTTTTAGGTGTGAAGACGATACAGAGTGATCGGAGATGGAGCATTGAATGAGAATCATCTTAATTTCAAGTTTAATGTTGTTACACTGTTTTAACAACGCCTTCAAGTGTCAGACAGACATCAACCCTCCGAGTCAGCGTACCCACATCTCTTGGGTGGTCAGTTGTCAGCCTCGTCTTGACTTCGACTTGATCTCTATACACCACCCGTCATAGCGCGTCCTATTCCTCACCCCCCTCTCCCCCCCCCCCCCCGCCCCCGACGCTACTGTTCGTTATAATTCGCCCAGTTTGCTCATTATCAAACGCTGTGCAAATTTAGTGCGGATAATTTGTGCTCCATTTGAAGCAAAAGGTAGCTGTTTACACATCTCGTTGTATATGACATCTCCTGAACTATGTGGCCTACAATGACATGATTTTGCAGGTACATTCAGTTGTATTTTTGGATACTCTCTACAAAATGAGTTGTGAATAGAATTAGTAGTAAAAAAGCAAAAACGTCATGCTTGATGTTGAAGTTGTACTGCATGAATAGCTAGAATGTCGTAACCGGTAAATTTTTTTCTTCCATGATTTTGGGTGGAGTGTCCGCGACAAAAAGTTTCGTACGCGTTTGAAATTATGTGATAAGTTTGTTGGAAGTCGCTAAGCGCTCTCAATCTCAAATACTGGATGAATATAATCTGGGTAATTTGCTCAACGTGAGCGAGCTATGCTGCCTCAAGACATAAACATAGTATCTAACTGTAGTATTTGTCTTACTGTTGATCGAAATTTTAACCTAATATTATGCCTCTTAATGGCTAGATCATGACAGCATTTTAAATTTTTGAATTTAGTCGATATACAATAAATATTGAAAATCAATTTTTTGTTGCCCCTGGAAGCCATTGCATAGGCTACCTGCAACTGGGATTGGGTGACTGGCTGTCTCAAAGTCTTGGTGACAAGTGTCTAAGGATGACAGGTCACGTTAGGGGAACAACTTCTTTGGAGGATAAATGTTCGTAGAAGCTTGCTCGCGACACGGCGATGCTACACCTGTTTCATAAATAAATGAATGCATCGTGCCAGCAGGAGTGGCCGAGCGATTCTAGGCGCTACAGTCTGGAACCGCGCGACCGCTACGGTCGCAGGTTCGAATCCTGCCTCGGGCATGGATGTGTGTGATGTCCTTAGGTTAGTTAGGTTTAAGTAGTTCTAAGTTCTAGAGGACTGATGACCTCAGATGTTAAGTCCCATAGTGCTCAGAGGCATTTTTTTTAATGCATCGTGTCAGTTATTTTGGACATGTTTGAAATAATGACACCACGCATTCATATAACTGGGTCGCCTTGGTGTGCTATGAACCCACCATCCTCAGTGCGAACATACAGCCACGTTACCTCCTGTGGGAATCCCAAAGTAGCGAGGATGGAGGACATGGGCATGCATCGTGTCTGTTCTTTTGGACATGTTTGAAATAATGACACCACGCATTCATATAACTGGGTCGCCTTGGTGTGCTATGAACCCACCATCCTCAGTGCGAATGTACAGCCACGTTACCTCCTGTGGAAACTCAAAGTAGCCAGGATGGAGGACATGGGCATGCATTGTGTCTGTTCTTTTGGAAATGTTTGAAATAATGACACCACTCATTCATACAACTGGGTCGCCTTGGTGTGCTATGAACCCACCATCCTCAGTGCAAACGTACAGCCATGTTACCTCCTGTGGATATCTCAAAGTAGCGAGGATGGAGGACATGGGCATGCATCGTGTCTGTTCTTTTGGACATGTTTGAAATAATAACACAACGCATTCATATAACTGGGTCGCCTTGGTGTGCTATGAACCCACCATCCTCAGTGCGAACGTACAGCCACGTTACCTCCTGTGGGAATCTGAAAGTAGCCAGGATGGAGGACATGGGCAGGGCTGCGCATAGTTGTCACTACGTTAGAGTGTGGGTCGGCCGAAGGGTGTACCGAGATAGTCCGCGCAACTGCGATAACAACTGTGTCTGGGTAGAGCTGCGGTTAAAACAACTGCCTAGTAAGCAGAAGATCCCGAGTTTGATCCCGATCCGGCACACAGTTTCACTCAGCGCCACTCACTCCGCATAAAGTCCCGACACAACTGACATCATGAGTTTCTTCCTTTTCCTTTCCTTTCTCTCCGCACCCCCTTCCCCTACCACCTCCTTCTGTCTACAAACTGCATTTCATAACTGATTACGCCTGTAAGAGGCGGCGAGGCGTAGGCATTGCGGTGTACCTATAATGTAGGCAACTGCTGCGGGTGAATGGGGATAGGTATAGCTTCTAAAATATCCTTCCCCGCTTAGAGACACTCAGTCTTAAGTTTTAAGGACCAGTGAACTCAACAAGACGACATCTAGACCTAGAATCGCTGGGAAGCGAGAGGGAACGTTGCTTGTTTTTTATTTTTATTATTTCTCTCTCTAAGAAAAGCTGTTCACCATGTCATGAATCATCATCTCTGGACATATGTCGCAGGGGATGGGCAACATAAACACACCTAATATGGTGTAGGAAACCCGTTGCCTTGGATCCTTTATCAAAACTTTGTAGATGAAGTCCCCCCTACAGCCCCCAGAAGATAGCGGGAATTGTGAAACGCCCTCCATACAGGTGAACATTTTCAATAGTTTTACAAGCCAACTCCTTTGTACCCCATTCCATATGATAGTTAAGTTCATTTCCTTTCGAGGAATTGCACTTTCCTAGATAGTACGCCGTATACAGGCGGTGGACGAAAATATAGAAACGCCAAAAACACAGCACAATACCATGCCTAATACGGTATAGTAAAACCATTGACATCCAAATCAACTACTAGTCTTCAAGGAATGGATAAAATACAATTCTTCTACGGGTTTCGAGAGAAACTTATATCACTCGTGCTGCAAAATAGTAGCAAGTGCAGTCGAGAATGACGAAGGTGGCTAGGAATCAGGTACCCTTTTCTCCAAAGTAGACCATAACGGCTCAATAATATTGAGATACGGTGGCTGTGGTGAGCAGGGAGTAGCGACAGGTCATCCACGTGGCCATAAAACCAGTCCTGGACGAAGCGAACTCTGTAAACTGCGACTCTTTCGTCTTTGAAGACAGAAAGACTGCTGGGGAACTAAAATTGTATCGTGGAACGGACCTGATCTGCCAAAATGGTCACTATATCCCTGGAAGTATTTCGACCTTGCACAGTAACCATTAGAACCAAACAATATCACAAAATGACTGCCCAGAACATCAACGAATCACGTCCATGTTTCACTCTTGGGACTTGAACTCGGCCAGAGGCTGGAAACAGTATGAAACGAGACACATCCGACCAAATAACTTTCTTCCATTGCTCGATAATCCAGGATTTATGGTTTCAGCACCATGTTTACCTATTGCAGGCATTTTCATCTTTGATGAGCGGTTTTCGAAGTCCATCTCGCACTGCAATTCTCTTCGCGTAGTTTTGGTTCTGACATGGTTGACTAGCGCGAGATTCAGTTCTACAGTGACTTTTGCAGCTGTCTCCTTCTCTGTCTCTCTATCTATCTATCTATCTATCTCCATCTCTCTTGTGTCCCCAAAGCCTTTTAATGAGCGTCCATCACAACAATCAAAGCACACTTTCGTCCACTTTGTGACTTAGCGATTGATGTTTTTCCGCTTTACCTGTCTGCTATACAGTGCCTTTTGAAACACCAAACACTTCAGATCTCTTGGTTACGGATTTACCGGCCATCAGAGCACCGACACTTCGCGCACTTCCGGATTCACTTATCTTTAACAAAATGCACCCGTAACTACACAAAATCCCGTTCCAACCACGACTGGCACATGCAAAGCATTGAGGACTTTCCACAGGAGCCGAACATGGTCAAATACAACAACACAACCCGCAGGTTTGGCTATCATCTGTATGTACATACAAGTATGTATTTCTCTGGGTGTGTCCGTATTTTTTTACCTGTGCTGTTGTAAAGAGCTGAAGTTTGAGAAGGGTGTGCTTCTTAGACTGTGTCTGGCAGCCTATATAGCTATGCAACCCGTTACTTATTAGTGCTAGGAGAATTGACAGGACGTAAGCAGTAGCAGAATAAAAGGGAAAGTTTTCAGATAGGAAACTAAGACAAAAATGGTTCAAATGGCTCTGAGCACTATGGGACTTAACATCAGAGGTCATCAGTCCCCAAGAACTTAGAACTACCTAAACCTAACTAACCTAAGGATATTACACACATCCATGCGCGAGGAAGGATTCGAACCAGCGACCGTAGCAGTCGCGCGGTTCTGGACTGAGCGCCTAGAACCGCTCGGCCACATCTAAGTCACAACTGTCTTTCTGTAATCGTGACATATTGTTTAGAAACAAATACGAAGATTGTTTTAGTAAATGCCATAGCAGGTTACTGTTATAGCATCCGTGTCTTAATAAAAGTGAACCCAGGAAAGTCCGCGTCTGAGAAACCAACTAGATGAGAGTTATCAATTTTTGTGCTGTCTACAGCAGGAACTAGAGACGACTGTTCAGATACGGTTCGAACTAGCTGAGACTACAGAAGGCTCGTGCCTTTCTAACGCAAAACAACACAGTAGATACATCGGAAGCGATTGACACGCTAAAGTGTAACATTACAGAGATAGCGGATCGGGGGGTCCTTTTTACAAACTTTCCATCCGGTAACTGGTGACAGCAGTGACTCGAATCTTCAATTCGCACACGTCAATACAATTTCAATACGAATGTGTGTAGCTGCTGGCAATCGGGTAAACTTTTAACACCGTTCTGTACAACTGATGGGTCAGGAGACAAGCGCGGGACTCAATTGCAGCCTGTTGTAAATCTCTTTCGTGCAGTGGGAACAAAGAGTCCCTTTGTATCTCGCATTACAGCAACGACTCTGCGAACCCCCTTTATTCATTTACATTTGTGCGTTGCCCGGTGCTGTGATGTGCGCTCGTGATCTAGTTAACAATGGATATCTCTTTGTAAATTTAGTTGTTTCCACTTCGATCAGAGGACTTCAAAAAGTTTCGTTAATGCCCAGTGACGTGTGATTGCAAATAGTGACAATTCTGCAACACACTTGCGACTCTCCTGTTCACAGTAAACTTAGCCAGTGGTCTGAACATAACTTCAGAACCGTCAGCAATTTTTCATATTATCACATCTGCTATTAGTTACTTAAGACACTTTCACAAAGACGATTGTTAGCAAATTTTCGCTAATATTTACGACTTGTAAGGCACAAAATATTTCTGTTTTTACATGTCCGTCGCCGTTCTTTCGACATAAAAGTACTATAGCAACTGAGAACGCAAGTAACTTAACACCACATGGGTCTGTACGTGCTTTCGTGATGCGTCTGCGTTCCTTAGCTTTCCATTATTATCATCATCTATAACTTTCTTGGATTATACACCGAGGCACCAAAGAAAATGGTATACGCATTTGTATTCAAACACAGAGATACGTAAACAAGGCAGAATACGGTGCAGCGGTCGACAACGCCTATACAGGATGTTACAAAAAGGTATGGACAAACTTTCAGGAAACATTCCTCACACACAAATAAAGAAAAGGTTTTATGTGGACATGTGTCCGGAAAAGCTTCATTTCCATGTTAGAGCTCATTTTAGTTTCGTCAGTATGTACTGTACTTCCTCGATTCACCGCCAGTTGGCCCAATTGAAGGAAGGTAATGTTTACTTCGGTGCTTGTGTTGACATGCGACTCATTGCTCTACACTACTAGCATCAAGCACATCAGTACGTAGCATCAACAGGTTAGTGTTAATCACGAACGAGGTTTTGCAGTCAGTGCAATGTTTACAAGTGCGGAGTTGGCAGATGCCCATTTGATGTATGGATTAGCACGGGGCAATAGCCGTGGCGCGGTACGTTTGTATCGAGACAGATTTCCAGAACGAAGGTGTCCCGACAGGAAGACGTTCGAAGCAATTGATCGGCGTCTTAGGGAACACGGAACATTCCAGTTTAGGACCCGCGACTGGGGAAGACCTAGAACGACGAGGACACCTGCAATGGACGACGCAATTCTTCGTGCAGTTGACGATAACCCTAATGTCAGCGTCAGAGAAGTTGCTGCTGTACAAGGTAACATTGACCATGTCACTGTATGGAGAGTGATACGGGAGACCCAGTTGTTTCCGTACCATGTATAGTGTGTGCAGGCACTATCAGCAGCTGATTGGCCTCCACGGGTACACTTCTGCGAATGCTTCATCCAACAATGTGCCAATCCTCATTTCAATGCAAATGTTCTCTTTACAGATGAGGCTTCATTCCAATGTGATCAAATTGTAAATTTTCACAATAAACATGTGTGGTCTGACGAGAATCCGCACGCAATTGTGCAATCACGGCATCAACACAGATTTTCTGTGAACGTTTGAGCAGGTATTGTTGGTGATGTCTTGATTGGGCCCCATGTTCTTCCACCTACGCTCAATGGAGCACGTTATCATGATTTCTTACAGGATACTCTACCTGTGCTGCTAGAACATGTGCCTTTACAAGTACGACACAATATGTGGTTCATGCGCGATGGAGCTCCTGCACATTTAAGTCGAAGTGTTCGTACGCTTCTCTACAACAGATTCGGTGACCATTGGATTGGTAGAGGCGGACCAATTCCGTGGCTTCCACGCTCTACTGACCTCAACGCTCTTGACTTTCATTTATGGGGGGATTTGAAAGCTCTTGTCTACGCAACCCCGGTATCAAATGTAGAGACTCTCCGTGCTCGTATTGTGGACGCTGTGATACAATACGCCATTCTCCAGGGCTACATCAGCGTATCAGGGATTCCATGCGACGAAGGGTGGATGCATGTATCCTCGGTAACGGAGGACATTTTGAACATTTCGCGTAACAAAGTGTTTGAAGTCACACTGGTACGTTCTGTTGCTGTGTGTTTCCATTCCATGATTAATGTGATTTGAAGAGAAGTAATAAAATGAGCTCTAACATGGAAAGTAAGCATTTCCGGACACATGCCCACATAACATATTTTCTTTCTTTGTGTGTAAGGAATCTTTCCTAAAAGTTTGGCCGTACCTTTTTGTAACACCTTGTATAAGACAAGTCTCTGGCGTAGTTGTTAGATCGATTACTGCTGATCTAATGACAACTTATCAAGATTTAAGTGAGTTTGAACATGACGTTATAGTCGGTGCACGAGCGATGGGACGCAGCTTCTCCGAGGAAGCGATGAAGTAGGGATTTCGGACGAGTCTCGTTACAAATTGTATCGAGCGGATGAACGTGGACGGGTATGGAGACAACTTCAAGAATCCATGGACCCTGCTTGCCAGCAGGGAACTGTTCAAGCTGGTGGAGGTTCTGCAATAGAGTGGAGCGTGTGTCGTTGGAGTGATACTGGATCCCTGATACGTCTAGATAGGAATATGATAGATGACACGTACGTAATCATCCTGTCTGATCACCTGCATCCATTCATGTTCATTGTGCATTCCGACGGACTTCGGCAATTCCTGTAGGACAATGCGACACCCCCCCCCCCCCCCCCCCCACACACACACACACCCAGAATTGCTACAGAGTGGCTATAGGAATACTCCCCCCGAGTTTAAACACTTGCGGTGGCGACCAAACTTCCCAGACAGGAACATTATTGAGCATATCTGGGATGCCGTGCAATGTGCTGTTCAGAAGAGATCTCCACATCCTCGTAGTCTTATGGACAGCACAGCAGGATTCATTGTGTTAATTCCCTCCGGCACTACTTCAGACTTCAGCCGACTCCATACCATGTCGTGTTGCGACACGTCATTCGTGCTCTTTGGGGCCCTACACTATATTAGGCATGGGTACCTGTTTCTTTGGCCCTTCCGTGTATTATGAAGTATTTCTTCTGGAGTGAGTGACTCATGTGGTAAAAGTCAAGAGGAGAATGATCGCAGTGCAGTTGCAGCTTGTGTACGGGAGTTCTGCTTAATTGTATCTTAGAGCATTTGTAAAGTGCCTCGTTATTGTTGTTATCTGAAGGCATTCTGTCGATGATTATATTTATCTAGCATATAACAGCGTTAAAAGAAAATACACTGCAACGGGTTTCGAGAGTGACGCCGTCGGCATCTGAATGTCCATGTCTAAATAACGAAACAGATGCACCCTAACAGGCGAAAAAGTGACAGCTAAATAAAGCTGCTTTCCAACAAGTCCTCGTCTCACGTAGTAGTCATGACGTAAGACAGTGAGTAACAAAAGTTCTCGTCTTAAATTTAGGTAGCCTCATCCAGTTGCGTCCTTTCAGGTACATTACACTATTAGTCGTCTCGCACAGTGTCCGCCGGTTTTCAGCAATGCCTTAAACCGCGCCTATTGGTCGTCCTTCCAGACTACATAGCACAATAGCTTGTACAGTGACGCTAGTGCACAGCGTCACGTCTATAGACTTATATAAGCATAGTTCCTGCCAATTTAAAGAAGACATCAAATGATTAGCAGTCAGGAATGTAATGCTTTCATCGATATCAAAAAAGCTTCAGGAAACAGAAAAGGAAATTGTTGGACTGTCTTTCGTTCGTGGACGACACAAATTATCAAATCGTCCTGATAAATTGCTATGTCAAGTCCTTCATGCAAGTCAAGCTTTCTTCCCTTCTTCTCTACCAGTAGTATCTCCGCAGTAGTAAGTTCTCCGCAATATCTTTTTGAGAGTGGCCCCACTCATGGACTGATTCTCGACCTTACTGCAATGGTAAGAGCGGTTCCCGTCAAATAACTGAAGTTAAGCGTTTTTGGGGTAGGCTATCATTTGGATGGGTGACCATCCGAGTCTTCCGACTGCTTTTGGGGCACCGTATGCCCTCAGAACTTGTGCGGCCAATTGAAGAACTACTTTTCTGAGAAGTAGCGGCTCCGGTCACGAAAACTGACAACGGCCGGGAAAGCGGTGTGCTGACCACATGCCTCTCCATATTCACATCCATTGATGCCTATAGTCTGAGGGTGACACGGTAGTCGGTCGGTGCCTTGGGCCTTCAGGGTCTGCTCGGACGGAGCTTGACGCACATACAGGGTGTTTCAGATAAGATTTTCTCTCTAACTTGCAAATAAATAACTGAAAAGAATACTTATGTAGGCAAGTAAACCTAAGAAATGGCACGTTTCTGCAGAGTTACGAACCTAAAAATGGCCCTGAGCACTATGGGACTTAACTTCTGAGGTCGTCGGTCCCCCAGAACTTAGAACTACTTAAACCTAACTAAACTAATGACATCACACACATCCATTCCCGAGGCAGGTTTCGAACCTGAGACCGTAGCGGTCGCGCGGTTCTGGACTGTAGCGCCCAGAACCGCTCGGCCACTTCGGCCGGCAGTTACGAACTTATTTTATGGCGATATTGCTGATAGTTGTGTTAGGGGCATTATGTCACAAGGCATAATTCTCTGTGTAACGTTCGATCATCCAATGCCGGAGACATTACAATAAGGATCCCTTCCTCGGATCAAGCAAATAACGAATTCCTACAAACAGAGTTCCCTTCGACTCTACTCCCGTACAACTGTTCCACGTCGAAGTCGGCTGTTAGCAGCTGGTAGCGTGCGTAACACGATGAAGCGACGTTTCATAGTCGTTGCAGCAGAGAGGATGGTCGAGGTGGCACAACGATGAAACGGCCGATCTTCTCCGCACTCGGCGAGTCTAGAACTGCCCGCCCAACGGCCAGGCGCCGGCCTATACAGGGTGTCCCAGCTATCTTGTCCACCCAAGATATCTCTGGAACAATAACAGCTATTGGAAAACGACTTTCACCGGTATCAGTGTAGGGCTGGGGCCCATGAATGTACATATTTGGAAACATTCTAAAACGAAAGCATATGTGTTTTTTAACACAAACTTATGTTTTTTTTTTAATGAACCTCCTATATTTTTTCTTCAGCACTCCATAGCATGACAAAGCACACACACAATGGCGTTGATTGCATCGCAATATTCCCATTACATCCCGAGATATTGAGACGCGAAGTTGACGCTTGAAACACCCGACATGCGCTGCTAGAGAACGTCCTGAGGCTCAGGCGTGAACCCCATGCTGCCCGTAATCGCGATGTGATTGACATGCGTAATCACACTTCCATACTTATCAAGAGGTCCGAAAAGAATAATACGGTCTGCTGCCCCAGCCCTACATTGCTACCGGTGAAAGTCGTCTTCCAATAGCTGTTTTATTGTTACAGAGATATTTTGGGTGGACAAGATATCTGGGACACCCTGTATAGGCCCGGGCGGAAGGATATTTCCGGGACTATTTGCACACACGTGATCGCCAGAAAATAGTTCGTCGATCGTCGCGCCCCCTTCCTCTCTTGTAGGTTGGTCCTCTCTGATGGACGGTGTTTGTTGTCCACTACGGCACTTAGGTGTCGGCCAGACTTTGCAGCTGTGCCGGCAACCCGCATTGCTGGTCTGTCTGCGGTGTTGCCGCTGCAGTAGGCATTTGGTGACTGCAGCATTACCAGAGGCTTGTAAATAATATATTTCAAGTATCAGTCATCCTTTTAAAAATTTTATTGGCAAATCTAGATTTCAGCTAGAAACTATCCATTCTCAATGCACTTTCATTGATCATGCATTGATCAACAATGATAGTGCACTGAGAATGGCTAGTTACTAGCTGAAATCTAGATCTGCAAATAAAATTTAAAAAGGACGACTGATTCCAGAATGAGATTTTCACTCTGCAGCGGAGTGCGCGCTAATATGAAACTTACTGGCACATTAAAACTGTGTGCCGGACCGAGACTCGAACTCGGGACCTTTGCCTTTCGCATGCAAATGCTCTACCAACTGAGCTACCCAAGCACGACTCACGCGGCGTCCTCACAGCTTTGCTTCCGCCAGTATCTCGCCTACTACCTTGTCCACGAAAGGCAGAGGTCCCGAGTTCGAGTCTCGGTCCGGCACACAGATTTAATCTTCAAAATGGTTCAAATGACTCTGAGCAATGGGTCATCAGTCCCCTAGAACTTAGAACTACTTAAACCTAACTTACCTAAAGACATCACATAACACCCAGCCATCATGAGACAGAGAAAATCCCTGTCCCCGCTGGGAAACGAACCCGGGAACCCGGGCGTGGGAAGCGAGAAAGCTACCGCACGACCACGAGATGAAGGCAGTTTTAATCTGCCAGGAAGTTTCAGGACGACTGAGAGTTGATATCTATTAGTTACAAGTCAATATAACAGTCGCTGCATGTAACAGCCTTCTGAATAGAAGGTAACCTGATTACCAGAGGCTTTAAGCCTCACAGATCTGTTACAGACTCACATGTATCTATGCAACGGTCGCTTCGTGACATCAGATTGCTGTCAAGACCATGGAGTCGAGCCGATGCATATTTGGGGCTTGTTGTGGGGAAGATTCGGAGCCGTTTGTTTTATTTGGCACTAAGGTCCACAATTATCCGTCTCGGTAGCTGCACGGTCAGCGCGGCGGATTGCTGACCAGAGGAATCCGTGTTCGATTAATGGCCGGCTCGAAGATTTTTCCCTCTCGGAAGTTGGTGGTGTTGTGTTGACCTTAACTTCATATCGTCGTAACTGACATTGCGCTGTTGAGGCCGCTGTATGGGCACGATCGGAAGGCCAAAAAACAAGTCCACAACCTCTTAGGCTAATTTCAATCCTTCATTCTTTTCTGTTGAAATTGTTTTTGTACTTTTGTGTTTCTATAGTCTCCCTGTACGTCCTAGCATGCTAATAATTAGATCTTCCTAAAACCACAGAGTCAGATAAAGGTATTTTGTGCTTTCCCCTCATGATGCGCGACCCGCTACTGCTGATTTATATACAATAGCAAGACGACAATTTCTGTTGCGTTCCTTAAGGAGGGTTTTAATGCTTCATTTTGCAGTTCCCATTTACACCTGGCTGCAAGTGAAGGGATTTTTTTACACCTGCTGTGGCAAGCGGCGGGCGTAGGTCTCTTCCGTTACTCAAATATTCGCATACCTGTCTTGTTGGTTTAGATACTGTATCAGTACCATGTTTTCTGATTGCTTTTCTGATGCGATCCGCGAGTGTTTTTACAAATGGGTTGCTCAATATATATTAGGATTAGTGCCCTATTTACTTCTTCATCAGAGTAACCGATTCTTCTGAAGACCATTATTAAATGTTCAAACTCGTCTTCAAAGTACTGTAGTCCACAGACTGTTGTAGCCTGGGTCCATCAGCGGTTCGATCACTCCTCTTTTCTGCTTGAAATAACGTCTAGAGACAAGCATAAATTTCAGTTATGTCCTAATGTACCGTCAGGTTTATTATGGAACTACATGTTCAAAAATGAAATTTGACCTTCCTTTTCTTTTTCTTCAGTGAACTTTATTTTAGATTTAATTCTGTTGAGAATATTTACAAATCTAGATAGTTCTTTTTCTATGATAGTTGTTATTGTCCAGTAATTTACAGGAACGAGCTATCATTTCTTAAACAGAATGTTACTCTTCTGTCGTGTTGCTGATGTAATAAAACCAACTCTACACAAATCAATACAAATCAAATTTCCATCAGTTTTAGTTACGATCCTATATTTAATGTGTCAATGTTGCAGACAAGATGCTACACGTAATTGTCTGTGTTCAGATGGACATTCATTTGAGTGAGGTGCTGAAACGATTATCCATTCTCTTGAGTGCACAGTTCGCCTTCTAAACGACCTGCTGAGACGGTATGTAATAGATTCCAGAGACTGTTTTGCTTCCCTTGCGTGAAGGTGGCAGGCGTTGAGAGTCGAAAGCATGAAATGTAATAAAATGGAACACCTACAGCCATCCTTGCGATGTTATTTATTATATGGTTACCAGTTTCGGTGCTTCAGTGCTCCATCATCAGGACTTACCTGACGCTGACGGGGTTAACTACATCCGTATACACTATTCATCAGAGGCCAACATCTATGAACTGATTTTCGCAAATTACCTGTAACCATTTTGTCTCTCCCACCGTTATCTAGTTGGTTGGTTAAGGGGGGAAACCAAATTAGGAGGTTCGAAATACCCAATTTTTTATTGCGTAAATCTTTAGCTTAACTATCCAAGAACACGCTGTCAAAAAGCGAAATTTGCATTCGTTTAGATTTTATGAGCATAGAACCGAGTGCACATCGGGTACAGGCTCGAGCGCAGATAGAGCGGAGCACTGCCTCAGGGAGGGTCGACGATTCAACCTCACAGTCGTTTTTGCATACTCACGTAGCCTTTAATTACGCTATTTGGCCATTAGCTGCGAAACACTTGCACTCCGGACTAAAAGTCATTGAACTGGAATCGTATTTAGCTGCAGGCTTATTCAGTGAAGGAAATTGATACCTTCTGATGGTCATGAACGACGCAGGGATTGTAGTAGCCACGCAAAACTTCGATTATTCCGAACAAATGGATGACCAACGTGTGTGCCGGCAGAATCGACGTAGTTCATTGCAATCGAAGGAAGGTCGGATAGCTCGGAAAGCACTGCTGCAAGCGCAAAACGATGCCTATGAGGAAGAAGAAGGATTACTATATTGTTCTGGAATCGCATATTAATTGGTAAACATTTTACATTATTGTTAACTTCCATGAATTTCTAGTTTTTCACATTTGCGTGCACTCTAACTCAAAAATCAATATGAAAATTGGTAGTATTGTTGTGGTTGGCAGGAGAGCCAACACCGTGTTACTAGACGAAACCGAAATGCACGCGTTTTAGCTCACACAGGCTGGCGTGAGGTCTGGAACAGGACAAGGAAATCAGAATTTAGACAAACAGACGTAGCTGGTGGAATACTTAACTTTAATCCATTAATGAAGAACGTCGCTCTTGAGGGTTCGTGATTCACAATATCAATAGTAACTGAATATGGCGCCTTGCTAGGTCGTAGCAAATGACGTAGCTGAAGGCTATGCTAAACTATCGTCTCGGCAAATGAGTGCGTATTTTGTCAGTGAACCATCGTTAGCAAAGTCGGTTGTACAACTGAGCGAGTGCTAGGAGGTCTCTCTAGACCTGACGTGTGGCGCTGCTCGGTTTGCAATCACTGATAGTGGCGACACGCGCGTCCGACGTATACTACCAGACCGCGGCCGATTTAAAGGCTACCACCTAGCAAGAGTGGTGTCTGACGGTGACACCACATTCCTCCCCCACAAATCGGCGTACGGTTGTGGTATAAGGCTTCCGCCCGGCGTGGGGAGGACCCCATGTAGACGTATGCGACGAGGTGGGGAGCTTAACAACAGACGAGGCTGTGCCACCCGCACCCTCCCATTCGGCCGCAGGGAGCTAGGAAACACCTGAAAACCTGCTCCAGGGTGCACGCCAACATGCGGTGTATGCGCCCGTAGAGAGACAGGAGGGGCCGAAGGGTCGGCCTCCATATGGTCCGGAGCGGGCAAGAGTTCCGTGTCGGAGGACAACTGGTCACGGGAAGCGATCGGCGGCGCGTGACCCAGGGAGGCGCCCGGCGGTTGCAGCGACGCGTCCACTGCGGGCGTCGCCGGCGGGAGAACAGGCCGCGGCGGCGGCGGCGGGGCCATGGGGCAAAATGGAAGGCAGGATCGGTAACTACTGGGGCTGAGGCGTGCCAGTAGATGGGTCCCCAGGGCGCTGACCGGACGGCACCGTAGCTGAAAGCAGACGGCAAGCGGCAGATCCCGTGCGACGACAGAGGCGCAGCTGGTTGAGATGCCGGCGCACCTCACCAGAGGCCCCCAAAACCAGATACATAGCGCGTCCGAGGCAGCAAAGAATGCGCCCTTCGAGCCAACGCCGTGAACCTCGACAGTGGCGATAGTAGACAACGTCGCCTGGGGCAAAAGCAGATGTCTGCCGCTGCACAGGAACCTGATGCAGCGGATGTAGCAAAGACATCAAGGTTCGATGATGACGATCGTGGAGCAACTCAGCCGGCCAGCGAGCATCTCGGGGCTAAGAGCGATACGAGGACAAAAAGAGCAATAACGCGTCCTCCCGAGAATGCGACTCTTTCAACTTCAACGTCTGTGACTTGAAACTTCTGACCAATCGTTCAGCGGCACCGTTGGACTGTGGCGAAACCGGCGCGGACGTCAGATGTTGAATACTATTGGCCTTGAAGAATGACTGAAATCCTGCGGACATGAATTGTGGGCCATTTTCGGAAACAATAGTCTGTGGAAGACCTTCGATGCAAAAGATAGCAGATCACGCTTGGATGGTGGCAGATGACGTCGTGGAAGACATCCGGACAACAGAAGGAAAATTACTGAATGAATCTACCACAACCAACCATCGAGCATTCCAGAATGGACCAGCAAAATCGATGTGTAAGAGTTGCCAAGGGGAAGTGGCTTTTGGCCATGCAAAGAATTTCCGCGGTGGTGCTGATTGTTGTTCGGCACACACCATACAAGAAGCGCGCATATTCGTAATCGCGGCATCGATTCCGAACCATGTACAGTGCTGACGAGCAAGTTGTTTCGTTCTCACTATACCCCAATGTCGTTGGCGGAGAAACTGTAAGACAGAGGACTGCAACGAACGTGGTACCACGACCCTGGACTGATCATTATCAGAATGCAACAGCTAAACACCACGTCGTACAAAAAGTCTCTCCTGGTGAGCAAAAAATCGGCGAACCAACGGATCCCCGATCCGTGACTTTGACAAGGGCCTTTGCGTAGCAACAAAACGCAGAACGGTAGCAAGGACAGGGTCGGCAGCTGTGGCTGTAGCTACACGACGAAAATCAATCGGAAACGATTCGACCATGTCATTGGTTTCCGCATCAATGAACATGCAAGCAAGTTCGGGGGAATCGAATTCCCTATCCTCAGCAACAGGCAAGCGGGACAACGCATCGGCGTTTCCGTGCTTAGCAGTGGACCAATACAAGATATCGTAGCGGTATTTCGAGAGGAAAATGGACCAGCGAATGAATTTCTGCGTTGTACGTGGAGGTACAAGCTTGGTCGGATGAAAAAGCGATGTCAAAGGTTTGTGGCTTGTGATTATGGTAAAGTGACGACCATACAAGAAAGCATGAAACTTTTTAACACCAAATGCGAGAGAAAATACTTCTTTCTTGATCCGTGAATATTTTCTTTGCGCAGACGAGAGCAATTTGGACGCTAATGCAATAGGGCGATCGTGCGAACCATCTTTGTGCGCAAGCACAGCACCGATCCTAAAATCGGATGCATCCACCACAAACAAAAGGGGCTTCTGGAGATCGAATGGCGTAAGGCAAGTATTGGAAAGCAACGCCGATTTCAACTGGCGGAAGGCGCGTTCGCATTCCGTCGTCCAGACGAACGGAACACCTTTACGGCGTAAGAGATGAAGCGGAGCTGAAATGGAAGAGGCATGTGGCACATATCTGTTATAGTAATTTATTTTTCCCAGCACACTCTATGGCTGCTTCAAATTCTGCGGCGAAGGCAAGTCTTGTATAGCACGGAGGTGCTCGGGACTGAGGATGTATACCTTGGGCATTGAGTACATGTCCCAGGTATGGCAAGTCACAAGCAAAAGACACGCATTTGTCCTTCCGCAAGTGAAGACCATTTTGTCGCAAGACCTGAAATAATGTTCTGAGATTGGCCAAATGTTCTTCTTCCATCTTTCCGGAGATCACAATATCGTCCAGATAATTTGCTGCAGTAGGGACCGACGCACAAACAGTTTGTAGATATTGCTGAAACAGTGCATGGGCGGATGCACACCCGAATGGCAGTCGTTTGAATCGATACATACCAAGATGCGTGTTAATCACCAGAACACGCTGGGATTCTTCATCCACCGGTATTTGCAAGTACGCATCTGCTAGAACCAACTTCGAAAAATATTTAGCCGGGCACAGTTTGTCAAAAAGATCTTCCAGGCGGGGTAAAGGACAAGTTGCATAGTTGTGGATTCACTGTTGCCTTGGAGTCTACACGAAGTCTCAATTTTCCGCAAGGTTTTGGCAAAATTACTAAGGGTGATGCCCAGAGATAAGCCTGCACACGTTCAATTACACCTTGTGATTCCAAATCGTGTAATGTTTCTGCGACCTCATCACGCAATGCATGGAGAACATTGCGCGCTCTGAAAAATTTCGGTTGAGCATTTACTTTCAGTTCCAAATGTGCTTTATAGTTCTTAGCGCAACCGAGGCCCGGTGCAAAAATGTCTGCAAATTCTTGGTAAACATTTTACATTATTGTTAACTTCCTTGAATTTCTAATTTCCTTGGAATTTATTTTTCAAACGCATATATCTCGAAATGACTTACTACCAAACCGCGGCCGATTTAAAGGCTACCACCTAGCAAGTGTGGTGTCTGGCGAGGGCACCACAAGTATTACTCTCTATAAAATTACTAATTGTATCAACCAACTTGTGGGATTGCATCATGATTTTAAGGGTATTTTTCTTTGCATAATTAGAGAAAAAATCATGAAAATCCAAATAAATTGTTCTAACGCCAGCAAAATTTTTATTTGTCATTATTTTCATCTGCACTGAGGTTCATATTCTTAGAAAATAAGTTATCAATGGAAAATCAAAATCTTTTTGATTTCAGATGAAAATCGGAATGGTTACACTGCACGCAATTGGAGAACTATACTCGAAATCTTCATCGGACATCACAGCATAATCTTGTTATTTTTTTCTGAAATTATTCAAAAAATTCACAAAAACTGTTCTAAATATGAATGAAATGATGTCAGAATTTGATTAAATTATGATTAATTATTTTCGCCCAAATAAAATCCCAAAACGTCAGTGTCAAACAGCCTCCTAATGTGGTTTCTCCCCTTACCTGGCGTTGAGAGGGTGAACTCCATCCGAATACACGATTCATCAGTGGCCAACCGCTATGAACTGGTTTTCGCAGACTACCAGTAAAAACGATGATGTATCTCCAAACATGAACTGTTTGCTGGAGGGCAATGTGGTACGTGTTGTTTCAGAAAGGATGCGGAATGGTTGTTTGTCATAAGCCGAATTTCTCTGCAGAGTTGTTGATTTCCACAGCAGAAAGTATTAAATTTGCGACTAGAGTACGTGAGGTTTCTATGGAAGCTGGGTAACAGACCTTGAGAGTTCAGGCACCCTCTCAGATAGGTCAGAGGAACCGGCAGGAGATGGTCTGTTTCCGATGTCGTCAACCGGGTCATCTGGTCAGAAATTGCAGGCATCTGTAAGATCTAGTAGCGGACCACTGCATCGTGTTCATAACGTAAAAGGTATTCGTGCCAATCCGTGGCCTTGTATTTGTGTCAGTTTAAATTGTGAGCCTGTGTGTGTTCTACATGATTCAGGCTGCTAGATACCAAATGCTATCAGCGCTATCGCGGTGTAGGACGGTTTGGCCCGATGAATAATGCCAATTTCGTTTTCATTCTGTTATTGGTCAACGTCGCTTGAAACTTAAAGTAGGCAATTTGTCTTGGCCGTTTCATTTTTTCGGTTAAGGAGCTTACTACCCCTGGGATGTTTTTGGTAAACACCCACTATATTAGTAATCACGCAAATAAAGAAATTTGTCTAAATTTAAAAAGAGTATTAAATTCCGTTTTAGCCATCATGAATCTAGGCGAGAATATTATGTGGTTAGTAATGGGGATGCTCTGTTTGATCTGAGCCATTTAAATCCTTCTTAGAGTGGGCACATGCTCTAAGTTTTGCAACAGTTCCCTGAAGCGGTCACAGATAGACTAGGATTAGTATCTGATATTACGAAATGCCAGAATGTAAGCTATGCATTGAAAGATAATTTTTCTCAGGTATAACACCCGATGTCGTTTTAACTATTGTAAATAAGGTTGTGCCTCCTGATAGTGTAGATAAATGTGATCTTTCTAGAAACATGTTAAAAAATATAGGTGGTTGTTTAGTATTTCCTCTTACTTACTGCATAAATAAATGTTTAAATGAAAGTGTGTTTCCAGAGATGTTAAAATTATCAAAAGTTGTGCCCATTGATAAGAAGGAAGACAAAAATTACCACTCTAGTTATCGCCCAGTAAGAGCGGTGCACTTGTTAAGAAATATTAAAAAAATCATGTACCTTTGGCTTATGTAAGACCAGCCTATTTTGCTTCTTTTTCACAGTATTATATTGTATGGCGTTTTATTTTGGGCCAATAGCTCCCGTGTTCAGTATCTTCTGGTACTTCAGAAGTAAGTTGTTAGGATTATTACAAACTCAGAAAAACTTGCCCTCTGCATACCATTCTTCATTGTCCTAAAATGTTAATTGTAATAAACTTATACACTTACACCGTTATCATGCACACAAAGAATAACTTATCAGAATACCAATTTCGATAGAATTTGTACTCTAATGGCACTAGAAAATAATAGACACATTGACATTCGTCACTGTAGACTATCTAAATCAGTGAACAACTATGAAGTGGTGAGTATCAACATGTTCAACAAAATGCCGCTAGAATGGGTAGAAGCTCCATTCAACTTATTTAATAAAGACTGAAGGCCTGCAGTTGGTTAGCTATTAATGCTTTTTACTCAGTTAATTAATTTTATGAGTGTGAAAATGTGATAGGATTATAATAATTATTTGGAGAGTGTATCACAATTCCTTTAACATTGTCCGTGAAAGATACTGTGTTCAAATTGTTTTAGCTCCAGTATTGTGCTTTATTGGAAATCTGTTGCAATTTATTGTAGTTTTAGCTTCTATGAACTAATGTTTTTTGTATATGTGCTGTATATGTATGTACATTTGTAATTTGTCGTTGTCTATTGTTGTAGCGGTTGAACGTCAGTTTATTTTAAGCGCATTCGGTTTCAGATCTGGTTGACTGATTTGGTGTCTGTGAGACAGACTCCCTCTAGGCTGTCAGCCCCTAAAATGGAACTTCGGCATACTGGAGATCATTTGTTGCAAGATGAGGTTATTAGATCATTTTTCTGGTGGACCGGGGAAGCAAGGTATCGTCCGGTTGCTGATAACGGACCTCTCAATTACAAATTCGAAATTGAGTCAGTCCCCATGCCCGGTTTGTGTCATTAGTTCCCTTGGTTAGCTAAGTTATAAAGTTTCATTGATTTAAACCAAGCTTTCTACCATATCCCGTTAGTTGAGGAAACTTAGTGTCACCGCCTTTTGTACCTATCATAAATTGAATGAGTTCAGTCTTGTGCCATTCGAATTGACTACGGGAGCGTCGATCTTGTCTATGTTGCTAGATTCGGTGCAGGGGGATCTCTAGTTCCGCTGCTTGCACAATTACTTAGATCAACGGTCACCCAACTGCGACCCGTCGACCGCGTGTGGTCCGAATCAAGTTTTCGTGCGACTCGCGGTATTTTATAGTAAAATACACGTAGCAACTAACAGCAGAGTCCATAAGCGTCAACTAATGTTACGAACTTCTTAAGAGTGTAGTTTTCTTGCCGAGTAATAACCAATGTTACGAATAACTAATGTTACGAACTTCTTAAGAGTGTAGTTTTCTTGCCGAGTAAGAAACACAAATACTTGCAGGGAAATATTTTGAAACGTGCTAAATTTTAACTGACGATAGTGGGTTTGGCCATAAGAAAGGTCAAGTTAGCCACTTACATCAGGAGCCGAGTGGTACACTACCTGATCAAAAGTATCCTAGCACCCCCAAAAACATACGTTTTTCATATTAGGTGCTTTGTGCTATCACCTACTGCCAGGTACTCAATATCAGCGACCTCAGTAGTCAGTAGACATCGTGAAAGGGCAGAATGGGGCGCTCCGCGAACTCACGGACTTCGAACATGGTCAGATGATTGTGTGTCACTTGTGTCATACGTCTGCATGCGAGATTACTCAGTCCTAAACATCCCTAGGTCCACTGTTTCCGATGTGATAGTGAAGTGGAATCGTGAAGGGACACGTAAAGCACAACACTGTACAGGCCGGCCTCGTCTGTTGACTCAGAGACCGCAGATAGTTGAAGAGGGTCGCAATGTGTAATACGTAGACATCTATCCAGACCATCACACAGGAATTCCAAACTGCATCAGGATCCGCTGCAAGTATTATAACAGTTATGGCGGCTGCTCATAAGCCACACATCACACTGGTAAATGCCAAAAGACGCCTCGATTGGTGTAAGGAGCGTAAACATTGGACCATTTAACAGTGGAAAAACGTTGTGTGAAGTGACGAAACACGCTACACAATGTCGTGATCCCATGGCAGGGTGTGGGTATGGCGAATGCCCGGTGAACCTTATCTGCCAGCGTGTGTAGTGCCAACGGTAAAGGAGGCGGTGGTGTTATGGTGTGGTCGTGTTTTTTCATGGAGGGGATTTGCACCCCTTGTTGTTTTGCGTGTAACTATCACAGCACAGGCCTACATTGTGTTTTAAGCACCTTCTTGCTTCCCACTGATGAAGAGCAATTCGGTTATAGCGATTGCATCTTTCAACACTATCGAGCACCTGTCTATAATGCACGGCCTGTAGCGGAGTGGTTATATGACAATAACGTCCCTGTAATGGGCTGGCCTGCACAGAGCCCTGACTTGTCTCCTATAGAACACCTTTGGGACGTTTTGGAACGCCGACTTCGTGCCAGGCCTCAACGACAGACTTCGATACCTCTCCTCAGTGCAGCACTCCGTGAAGAATGGGCTGCAATCCCCCAAGAAACCTTCCAGCACCTGATTGAACGTATGCCTGCGAGAGAAGACACTGTAATCAAGGCTACGGATGGGCCAACATCATATTGAATTGCAGCATTACCGATGAAGGGCGCCATCAACTTGTAAGTTATTTTCAGCCAGGTGTCAGTATATTTTTAATTACATATTGTATGTTTGGCGACCACTGTATGGTTAATAGAACGTGGTACATGTTTTAGCAAGTAATATGTAATCAAACTGAGGGTGTTGCAATACAACACAGTAAATAAAAGAAAAATGACATTCAGAACATTCAGTAAACGTTTGATCGTGCCCCATATTGCACTTCTTGTTGTTAATTAATATAACATACTTATTTACGTTACAGATTGAAGGTAAAATCGGTAGGGGAAGTTCTGGTAAAGTGGCCAGGACGGGAAAAGTGACTGTTGCGTAACTTTTCTTCTGACCAGCACTGCTGCTTGCCGAAAAGTGTTCAGACTAGATTTACTAGAATACTCATCTCCATTGTTGTCATTGGGATTAAGGGGAAGATAACTCGCTATTTCTTGGTAAAAATTTTGTTTTTGAGTTGTGTGATGTAAGATAAATCATTTGTATTACTCTTGTTATCTCACTGGGGTGGAGAGTATTACTTTTTTTACAATCAATGTTTAAACAACTTCTTTTGGCCTACAAATGTAGTTCCTTGCTATTTATTTCACTTTGATAGCTACTTCTGTTAATCACTATGCCTACATGTTGTCCAATCACGCAAAAAGTGGCCACAATACTCTTCGGGGAAAGTGATCAAGGTGGTGTTTACGTAAATAAGAGATAAAACTGACTTCTAAACCCTTTTATACAAAAAGCTATGATCTACTGTTCTAACTCTTTGTGACAATTTTCAATTAAGTTACATAAGTTAAAGCCGTTTGTTCTGTGGCCTAATACAAAAAGTCCGATGAAATCGGGCTGCTTAGAAGACAGGCTCGGTAGAAAAGAAAACGTGGTATCCTGTTGCGACAGTATAGTCCACAAAATCCGCTTAGGTAGAGGAATTGATTACTATGTAAGTCTTCATAAATGTTCATTTACTTCACATATATTATTTTTCACATAAAAATATTTAGAGTCATACCTTATAATGGGTAGATCCAAAATGTGAAATTGCAAATCTCTTTCTATGTGACCCCAGGTTTCATGCTACAACGTCAGTTTTGGCTCTTGAGCAAAAAGGTTTGACGGCCACTGACGTAGATGAAGTTGTGATATATATTTAGACTGCAATTTGCATGAAATTCTTTTTCCAATAATCTTACGCGTTTCGACTTTTCGTCACTCGGCACGCTGCACTTGTCCCGTGATCGACAATGTTGACTTGATACAGTGTGTCTATGAATAATTTTATATGGTTGACATAACATTGCCTTTGAAAATGACGTAAAGTCTAAACGCGCAAGGTTGTTGGAAAAATAAAAGTGTGGTCAAGACATAAGAAAAGTTATCAAAAAACTGTCAGACCTTTGAGAAGACTGAATGTCAAGGTGTTAAAAGTGAATCACGTTCACAGACAAATCGCTTTTTGGGACACATTGCGTCGACTGCCGATTGATAAGTTCTGGTCTCAGACTATTTACGATTTCAAAAATCCGAGAGCCAAAAAATGGATTGGCCGTTGTATAGGAATGCTCACTTATTTTCCGAAGCATATTCTCAGTTGTGACCAAACAGCTAACCACCTCAGTTTCACAAGAAGAACGAGCGGTTTTCTTGGACGCTGGCCCAGTAGGTGGCCTTAGATACGCTGAAGGAAGCTCTCTTTAGTGTACTGGTTCTGCGGATCCCTAATTTTAATCAGGACTTTGCTATATCATTAAGCCAAGGATGGCGAAAGGAAACCTCTGGCCTACGGCGTTAGTCCAGCGCCGAAAGTGTGTTGTCACCGCCAGACACCACACTTGCTAGGTGGTAGCCTTTAAATCGACCGCGGTCCGTTAGTATACGTCGGACCAGCGTGTCGCCACTATCAGTGATTGCAGACCGAGCGCCGCCACACGGCAGGTCTAGTCTAGAGAGACTTTCTAGCACTCGCCCCAGTTGTACAGCCGACTTTGCTAACGATGGTTCACTGACAAAATACTCTCTCATTTGCCGAGACGATAGTTTAGCATAGCCTTCCGCTATGTCATTTGCTACGACCTAGCAAGGAACCATTTTCAGTAATTAGAATGAATTCTGAACAGACAATATTGTGAATCATGTACCGTCAAGAGCGACGTTCATCATTAATGGATTAAAGTTAAGTATCAAACTAATTACGTCTGCTTTCTGAATTCTAATTCCTTGTCATGTTGCAGACCCCACGTCAATATAGTCCTTCCCTCCTCACGCCAGCCTGCTTGAGCTAAAACGCGTGCATTTCGGCCTCCTCTAGTAACACGGTGTTGGCTCTTCTGCCAAACCAACAGAAAGCAATTACTCGGAGTCGGAAGTGGTAGCGGTGCTACTTTTTTTGGAAAAGTCCCGCTTTCTCGTGGAAAACAAGCCTTTCTCTCTGGAAATGGTCAAAAAAAGTAGCTAGGTGCTTGCTAGACCGCGGAAGACGGGGCACGTTATACAATGCGAATTTCTGTTTTTATCGTCAAGCATACATGCCGCAGCAAAAATGAAGTCGCTGACACGGAGGATGTTTCAGGACGAAGGTGAAATTCCCCATGGCATGTAAAAAATCGGAAAAACCGACACCAAGACAGAATATCAAAAGTTTCGCAATATATTTTTTAAGCCCCTTTTATTCTTTTGACATGCAACCTTTGGTTCCACGATAACTTTGGGATGTGGATGAACTCAGTTGCTTAAGTGATTTTATTTGTAATATAACGTTCTTTTTAAAAAGATAATATAAAAATATACTTTAACCTTTACGATTATGTTGAATTAATGTATGATCTAAGTATTGAACTCGAATTGTCGTCTTGCATGTTGTAAGTGTAAGTGGTGTGCTTACTCTGTGTTATTGTTAGCAAAACTTTACACGAGTCGATTGGGCAATGCAACTCCCAGTATCAATAAAGAAATACTGTCACTGCAAAATACATTCAGCCCCTTAGGCACTGAATCATCTAGCCCTGTTTACATAACAAATAAATTAAATTGCCTTACTTCTAAAGCAGCAACAGAGTAAAGCGATACATTCTGGTCTCTCATAAAATGTATGAACATCCTAACTACAGGCTCAATAGTGTGCTTGCTGGCCATAATACTTGACATCCACATGAAATTCTTTTGGCTGATAGACGAGAACATTTACGAAAATTCAACTTCTTTAAAAGTTATATGACCTGGGCTGGGAGGCGGTGCTGATTATGGTGAATTACTAACACTCAGTTTTTTCTAGCAAAATTATATCGTAAGTTAATTTTGTCTTTTCAAAAGTGTCTGACAATTGAAGCCACATTACTCACAATTGATCCACAAGCAATGAGATTTAAACAGAAAGTATTATCTACTTCATTAATCCAGCACAAATGTAAATCAACAAATTACATACAGCTATGTGCACAAATCTTAAAAGCATTACAAAAATGAAATATTTAACTAGTCCTTTTCTCAAAAGAGTTTTTGTACATTCTGGGGTTATTCAAGACTTACAAATTATCGGCCAGCTCATCTGTTTTGACGCACTGGCAAAAACAGAAATCATAATTATTTATATCTTTACCTTGGTTATATGAAGACTTCTGCTTCCAAGTTCAACAATATTGACATACCTACATTAATCTAACTTCTGGTGGTTTCACACAGCACACTACAAAAACTGCCTACTCCATCGTCTTTCCCTCGCAGACAGCTACTTAGAACTGTGGGCCCAAAGCTCTCTTACTCCAACAAAGCAGTACAGTACCTTTAGCTCCATGGTCACGCACAGTCAGCGATCCACATTATCGATTGTTTATAGTACACTAGTTTCATTTTAATTTATTAATATTCTTGCCTTATTCTGGTGCCACATTTAAGTGTGCCCCAGTATATTCCTTTCAGTAGGTAACGTCGTGTGCTCTCTTTAATTTATTTTGATTTAGAAAGTTCAGTCGCATAGTTCCTTATTTGATATTTCAGACATGATGACCCTCTCCCGTTCTTGTGTAATACCATAGTGACGCTCTGACAGTTTACACCAGATGATGGAAATTTGTGTTACGAAAAAGGGTCGTGTACAGAATAAAAGATTGTGGGTAAAGCAATTGTTGTGCAGTTTCTTCATTTTACAAATTGGCTTACACAGTTGTGGCTGCCCCATAAGGACTCTTTGAGGTATCTTCCCCAGTTTCTGCCCAATCAAGATTCTTGTGTCAGAAATGCACACGCATTCCTTACAGCACCTTTCAAGCACGTAACTATCATCCCCTACAAACCCCAGCCAGCCTTCGCCGAGCAGATTTGCCGCAATGTAAAGGCAGCGCTGACTGTCTACCACGCTAAAAGTCAGGCCTGCTGAGACAGGTCGGTCAGCTGGTTGGGGGTTAGCATTTAATACGGCATTTGCGTGTAGAACTACGCCTGCCCAGTTGATGCTGGGCTATCTAGTGAACTCACCCCTTTAAAATTTTGTGTACGATTGGCGACCTACTGCTGGAGAGGGCTGATCCTTCAGCCGCAGTCAGAATGCTGCTTGTTAGCATCACAAGCGGGCCAGGCGGTGCAAGCAGGCGCGTCATGAGTGTAATCTCCGTGTCGAGGATTGGGTTTATACGTTTTGTACTCCCATGCAGACTAGTAGAAAAGATTTTTCCTATCAGTTTCTGGATGCAGCACGCCAAAAAAGAGATAATCCGGATCCATATAATTCAGATTAAGCCTGACAGTAAATATGAATCTTCTTAATTAAAATAATTTTACTTAAACTGCTGAATGCTTTCTCAGTGTTCGCAAACTGCTGAGTGAAATTGAATGCAAGTGTCTCTTTGCTTGTCTTTATCATTTCAGCACTGACCGACAGAATTTGCCCTGGCAAACAGAACTCAAACATTTCCTATTGAATAATTACTCACAACATTCAAGGATAACGCGGTCTGACTGCTTTAAAATTAGCTCAAAAGAATTGCCGTGAATAAGAAGAAATCCTGACAATAACCTATACATTTCATAAGTCACTTACCTCACAAAAATCTTCATTTCCCGAACTACAGCAATGCCGCAAGCACTGATACTGCCAGTAAATAAAAGATTCTAACTATTGAAGGCTCTAGCTACTGAGAGTGGTTAGCAAAGGAAAGGAAAGATTTTGTTGCAAAGCAAACAATGTATTTCTACCTCACTAATGTGACATCAAGTTCAAAAAATATATATAATAGACCGTGATATCCAGTTGCAAAAATTATATAATCATGAATAATAATCAATCTCCAAGCCGGACACGTCTAGATCGTCCGCTCGCGCTAATACTGCAAACCTCCACCACTCCTAATTATTATCCAAAAAATGTTCAAATGTGTGTGAAATCTTATGGGACTTACAGGGTGTTTCAAAAATTACCGGTATATTTGAAACGGCAATACAAACTAAACGAGTAGCGATAGAAATACACCGTTTGTTGCAATATGCTTGGGACAACAGTACATTTTCAGGCAGACAAACTTTCGAAATTACAGTAGTTACAATTGTCAACGACAGATGGCGCTGCGGTCTGGGAAACTCTATAGTACGATATTTTCCACATATCCACCATGCATAGCAATAATATGGCGTAGTCTCTGAATGAAATTACCCGAAACCTTTGACAACGTGTCTGGCGGAATGGCTTCACATGCAGATGAGATGTACTGCTTCAGCTGTTCAATTGTTTCTGGATTCTGGCGGTACACCTGGTCTTTCAAGTGTCCCCACAGAAAGAAGTCACAGGGCTTCATGTCTGGCGAATAGGGAGGCCAATCCACGCCGCCTCCTGTATGTTTCGGATAGCCCAAAGCAATCACACGATCATCGAAATATTCATTCAGGAAATTAAAGACGTCGGCCGTGCGATGTGGCCGGGCACCATCTTGCATAAACCACGAGGTGTCCGCAGTGTCGTCTAAGGCAGTTTGTACCGCCACAAATTCACGAAGAATGTCCAGATAGCGTGATGCACTAATCGTTTCGGATCTGAAAAATGGGCCAATGATTCCTTTGGAAGAAATGGCGGACCAGACCAGTACTTTTTGAGGATACAGGGACGATGGGACTGCAACATGGGGCTTTTCGGTTCCCCATATGCGCCAGTTCTGTTTATTGACGAAGCCGTCCAGGTAAAAATACGCTTCGTCAGTAAACCAAATGCTGCCCTTATGCATGTCGCCGTCATCAATCCTGTGCACTATATCGTTAGCGAATGTCTCTCGTGCAGCAATGGTAGCGGCGCTGAGGGATTGCCCCGTTTGAATTTTGTGTGGATAGAGGTGTAAACTCTGGCGCATGAGACGATACGTGGACGTTGGCGTCATTTGGACCGCAGCTGCAACACGGCGAACGGAAACCCGAGGCCGCTGTTGGATCACCTGCTGCACTAGCTGCACGTTGCCCTCTGTGGTTGCCGTACGAGGTCGCCCTACCTTTCCAGCACGTTCATCCGTCACGTTCCCAGTCCGTTGAATTTTTTCAAACAGATCCTTTATTGTATCGCTTTTCGGTCCTTTGGTTACATTAAACCTCCGTTGAAAACTTCGTCTTGTTGCAACACTGTGTTCTAGGCGGTGGAATTCCAACACCAGAAAAATCCTCTGTTCTAAGGAATAAACCATGTTGTCCACAGCACACTTGCACGTTGTGAACAGCACACGCTTACAGCAGAAAGACGACGTACAGAATGGCGCACCCACAGACTCCGTTGTCTTCTATATCTTTCACATCACTTGCAGCGCCATCTATTGTTGAAAATTGTAACTACTGTAATTTCGAAAGTTTGTCCGCCTGAAAATGTACTGTTGTCCCAAGCATATTGCAACAAACGGTGTATTTCTATCGCTGCTCGTTTAGTTTTTATTGCCGTTTCAAATATACCGGTCATTTTTGAAACACCCTGTAACTGCTAAGGTCATCAGTCCCTAAGCTTACACACTGCTTAACCTAAATTATCCTAAGGGCAAATACACTCACCCATGCCCGAGGGAGGACTCGAACCTCCGCTGGGACCAGCCGCACAGTCCATGACTGCAGCGCCTAGACCGCTCGGCTAAGCCCGCGCGGCTAATTATTAACCTCTAACCATCATCGCTGACGATTCATATCCAACTGCTAGTGCGACCAGCCACAGAGTCTCCTACAGAGTGCGCACAGCTCTGTCAGAGTTACGTAGCGCTGCCAACATATCAACACATAAACAGCCTACTTACTAATATATTAACTAGGAAGCCTGGGATTCCCTCCGTCCTCTTTGAGATGGTCTTTAATCTGCTTCCCACGCGAGGACGTTGAGTGCTGAAAGCATAAAGGGACGAGACACAGGTCGTCTGGAGTGAGTACAGTCTTGGACAGGAAAGCGATTGTCACGGTTGTGAGGTTGAGCGACTTGCTGTGCTCCACTCGATTATTGGTTTATGGACGGGCACCATACTCTGTTCATCATAAGAATAAACTCGATTTAACAAACATAAACGCGATGATCGGTTAGAAGTCGTTGTACACGTACACTGTTACAGTCTTGGAAGTAGGTCCTACTTATGTATTACTAAGTTACGTTGAATGAAACTTGAAGATATTCTAACGTATTAACATCCATCGATATTTTTCTTAATCACGCTTTAGCTACGTAGTTTTCATTTCAAAAACCGTGTACATTCACAGTCTCTGTACTGTTGTGCTTTGGTTGGCGCGCTGTTAATACGCACTATGAAAATGGCTGAGCCTGCTTCCTGCTCCATAGTGAAACACGCGTGTGGAACGCTGTTAATAAGTGCCGAGAAACAGGTTGTTCTTAATGTTTCACATAAATTTACAGAAAAAAATCGGCATGGAAGTTTTCGGAGGGATTGTATTTGATATAGTTGAGATACAAATACACACTTGGATATGTAGCGGAATCGGTAGCGCAGTAGACAGATAATTTGGTGCAGTTCGTGGCTCGTTGGTTCAATTCTCACTTTGATATTTTCTTTTTTTTTATATTCAATTTGAAATAAAAATGTAGTGTCACGTGGATCAGAGTGATGCGTCGTAGAAACATGAAAAGCAATCATTTTCACAGCATCGAGCACGCCACATAAATGCTGCTTTTTTACATTTTCCACTGTACCATTACAATATGAACCCCTGATCTGGAGCCAAGTTAAAGGATTTGTCGTGAGAAATAACAATACCGTTAAGGTCCCAGACGTACTGGAACTAATGCACGGAGCTCTTTCACATGTCATTGCCGAACGCTGGCAGGATATACAACCGCACGTCATAAAAGAAGAGGAGAAAGGGCAGCGCCTGGGTAGCTCCGTGGATTGTGTTGTTGATCGAAATGTTATCAACGTAGTAGATGACAGTTCCAGAACTGAAATGTATTTCGCGGATTCGGATAAGGATGGAACTGAGAGATAACCAGACGACTGATTGGTTGTTTCGGGGAAGGAGACCAGACAGCGAGGTCATCGGTACATCGGATTAGGGAAGGACGGGGAAGGAAGTCGGCCGTGCCCTTTGAAAGGAACCATCCCGGCATTTTCCTGGAGCGATTTAGGGAAATCACGGAAAACCTAAATCAGGATGGCCGGACGCGGGATTGAACCGTCGTCCTCCCGAATGCGAGTCCAGTGACTAACCACTGCGCCACCTCGCTCGGTCCAGACCTTCAGTGGCATCAGCGCTGAACAATGCAGTGAAATCCCTGCATCATGCTTTTGCATCATACATAAATTGCTCAGAGAAATTACCCTGTATTTAAGTAACGAATTTTCATCACTCTTGTTTGTAATTAGAATACTACGTTAGGCGAGAACGAGAGCATTCTATGCTTTCCGTCTGGTCAGCTAAGAAGCGCGCTGCAGCGCTGGAGCTTCGCAGAATGCTATTTCATTCTCTTTAAAAATTAAATTACTTTCGAAGCTACGAGTATATTGTTTCTCTGCTCGTCTCTTTTTTACGTCTGGACTGCCACTGCTCACATCATTGCAAGTTAGTTGGACCAGCTGGTTGGCCAGTGCTGTCCAAGTTAAATGCTCCGATGGAACTGTTGTGCCGTATTATCACTCAGTCTATGTGCGTGTAACACTGCGCAAAACGTATCCTTATGATCGTACTTGACTGAAATGGATTGAACTTGGCTTTCGCTCTACATGAAACGAAGTTCAATGAGATTCAAGCAAACACGGAAGAATACGTAGTGCAATGTTTATATCAGGTTTATTTTTATGATGGACACAGCATAGATGGTGTGACACGAAAGTGTGCTCTGTGGCATAGTGCAGTCGCGGTCGAGCAACGTATATAAATGCCTGTCCTGGCAACGTAAATTCTGGAATGTATATCAGCAGAAGCCTTTTCTTCACATTTTACAAAGTAGTTTTAAGTGGTCCCGCGATTTATTGAAAGAGACAATCAATTAATTACTGCAACATGGAGTCATTGTCTCATTATTCATGGCAATTATCGTTGGTAAACTGTTTTGACAATGTGTTTCATTTCTTAGAAGCAGATTAAAAACTGAATAGTTTTTTGACATCATTTAGTGACATCATTTATTTTAATTTAAAGCTTTATTTTAAAGAAATGTAAAGCTTGTAGTTGTGCACAAGATATTCTTTAATCAACAACAACTACACTCCTGGAAATGGAAAAAAGAACACATTGACACCGGTGTGTCCGACCCACCATACTTGCTCCGAACACTGCGAGAGGGCTGTACAAGCAATGATCACACGCACGGCACAGCGGACACACCAGGACCGCGGTGTTGGCCGTCGAATGGCGCTAGCTGCGCAGCATTTGTGCACCACCGCCGTCAGTGTCAGCCAGTTTGTCGTGGCATACGGAGCTCCATCGCAGTCTTTAACGCTGGTAGCATGCCGCGACAGCGTGAACGTGAACCGTATGTGCAGTTGACGGACTTTGAGCGAGGGCGTATAGTGGGCATGCAGGAGGCCGGGTGGACGTACCGCTGAATTGCTCAACACGTGGGGCGTGAGGTCTCCACAGTACATCGATATTGTCGCCAGTGGTCGGCGGAAGGTGTACGTGCCCGTCGACCTGGGACCGGACCGCAGCGACGCACGGATGCACGCCAAGACCGTAGGATCCTACGCAGTGCCGTAGGGGACCGCACCGCCATTTCCCAGCAAATTAGGGACACTGTTGCTCCTGGCGTATCGGCGAGGACCATTCGCAACCGTCTCCATTAAGCTGGGCTACGGTCCCGCACACCGTTAGGCCGTCTTCCGCTCACGCCCCAACATCGTGCAGCCCGCCTCCAGTGGTGTCGCGACAGGCGTGAATGGAGGGACGAATGGAGACGTGTCGTCTTCAGCGATGAGAGTCGCTTCTGCCTTGGTGCCAATGATGGTCGTATGCGTGTTTGGCGCCGTGCAGGTGAGCGCCACAATCAGCACTGCATACGACCGAGGCACACAGGGCCAACACCCGGCATCATGGTGTGGGGAGCGATCTCTTACACTGGCCGTACGCCTCTGGTGATCGTCGAGGGGACACTGAATAGTGCACGGTACATCCAAACCGTCAACGAACCCATCGTTCTACCATTCCTAGACCGGCAAGGGAACTTGCTGTTCCAACAGGACAATGCACGTCCGCATGCATCCCATGCCACCCAACGTGCTCTAGAAGGTGTAAGTCAACTACCCTGGCCAGCAAGATCTCCGGATCTGTCCCCCATTGAGCATGTTTGGGACTGGATGAAGCGTCGTCTCACGCGGTCTGCACGTCCAGCACGAACGCTGGTCCAACTGAGGCGCCAGGTGGAAATGGCATGGCAAGCCGATCCACAGGACTACATCCAGCATCTCTACGATCGTCTCCATGGGAGAATAGCAGCCTGCATTGCTGCGAAAGGTGGATATACACTGTACTACTGCCGACATTGTGGATGCTCTGTTGCCTGTGTCTATGTGCTGTGGTTCTGTCAGTGTGATCATGTGATGTAACTGACCCCAGGAATGTGTCAATAAAGTTTCCCCTTCCTGGGACAGTGAATTCACGGTGTTCTTATTTCAATTTCCAGGAGTGTAGAATTAGTTCCATTATTTGTTCATTCCGATTCCGAGCTCGGGGTGGTTTTAATTCTTGATAGTACAGGCCTCAGAATAACTATTGTAATTGTTGGATTTGTATGTTAGTTTCAGATGTCACTTGTACTACCCTGTAAGCAGACTGTTCTTTTCACTGCAGACGACCGCTGCCGGCATAATGTGGGACCTGGGGGCGTGTCGCGCCCTTCTCCCGCAACAGACGAGTGAACAGTCCCGTAATTAATGATGTTCTCAGTTACAGCTACTTTGTTGCTGTGAAGCCTCTGCACTGAAGAGTTGTGAATTTAATCCAGCAAAGCAAGAGATAAAGATTATGATTCTTTGACGATAATTTTGTCATAAACTTCGATATTCAGGAGAGCGGAGGAGGAGAAATGCCTTCATAGAATGACCTCAAGGAATAGACGTATGTTATAACCTTCCTATCCTCTTTCTCCACATCAAGTGGAATTTTATTTCGTGTCTAGCTATTAGACTCGATGCTTCCTTTACTAGAAGGAACGATATTCAACTAGTCCTTCGGAAGTGGAACGGATCTTGAAATGTAATTAACTTAGTAAAACAGTAGTCACAACGAAAACCCGAATTCCGTGACGATCCTACGGAAACCACGGTCTATTTTTATGAACTTATTTGTTTTCCTTGCGGATGCCATGACAGGTTCTTTGCCATTTCATGGGTTTCGTCTACGGTTTTGTCGGGATTGTATGTCCAACTTTAATTTATTGTAGCACACCTCAAAAATTATTGCAAACCATAATCTAACATTACTTCTGGATGAAAAGTTGTTTAAGAAGTCAAGTCTTTCAAAAAAAGAATCGAGTGGGGAAAACAGAAGAATAATGGATCCCGACTGTTACTATGTGAAAATAACGTTAGTGATTACACAGAAATTGGGAGGATTAACGTGCAGACGGTATTGAAGATAAACACGAAAATATTTCGCTACACCCGGAAAGAAGGATTGCAAAGGAGGATCCCTTCCGCATGTTAAGTATATCACTGGAGTACTCATCAGGCAATCTGAAACTTACTACAGTGCACAAGGTGGGTTCGTCACCAACGTGTGATCAATGTTCTGTTAAAGAATACTAAAACCAACCACTCACCACGTGGTCTTAAAATCAGTAGCAAAGCAACGAATCATGTCTTGCGAAACATTAACAGTTACAAAAATATTCAGTAACTCGCAAAATATTGAATCAAACAACTCGCTAAAGGTGAAGCAAATGTATGAAAAGTGGATGAATTTACTTAATGCGGTTATCGAATGTCTGAGATCTAACGGACAAAGCTCGGATGCTGAGTGCAACGCAACGCAACATTCAATGAATTTCACGCGCAGAAGCAATTAAGGAAATGGGATAATAACAGCCAGAACAAGAAAGTGCTGATGCTTTCGAGTTTACGGGATTCCTGACTTAATACGTGCATCGCGACGATATAAATCTATCCACTAGGAAGACATCGCGACGATCTAAATCTATCCACTAGGAAGACACGCTTTCCCATCTACGACAGGAACGTAACTCCCATACCGAAGTCTCTCTCTCTCTCCCTCTCTCTCTCTCTCTCTCTCTCTCTCTCCCTTGTTCAAACTGCAGACCCGACTTCGCGGGGGCGAAAAGTGTCGCTCGCCATTCTGGCTAATCCGCCAGCGCAAAATTGTCCGTTGAACTACATGCTGTTTTGGCAAGTAGCCCGAATGCAGCAGGATGGCTCGTGATTCGCCAAACTTTAGACTGAGAGACCTCTTTACGTCACCAAACATGCAAGAGAGGCAAACTTTCAAGGGTTGGTATTGTTAAGTGTCAGAGTAAATAAAGGGTCTTCTTTGACCCATGCAAGGTATTCGAACGAACAATCCACGCTTTCAAGCTAAACGGCTTAGGCGGGTAAAGAAATCATTTAGGGCTACTTGACAGAAACTGCAGTTTTCGTATTATAAAATAAGTGCAAAAAACGAAAGCCTTTCACTTCCTAGTCTCTGGGTTATGTTCCTAGCACTCCCGAGTTTTAACGTAACTTGTCCTTCCTCTCGTGTTTACTTTGATGCTGTGTTTGTTGTTTAAAATTTAATTCTAAACTGATAAAGATATGCAGCTTAGTCTCAAGAAAGTCTTAAAATGTTGTCATTCTTGGGGGCAGGGGAGGGGGGGGGGGGGGGAGACAGACAGTACACTGCGGCGAGATATCGAGATATATACGGAAAGAAAGGAAGAATGAATTAATTGTTCGTGTCAATGACGATCATCCTCCTTTACCTCCTCTGCATTACTGCAGATGACGTCTCACTGAACACATTAGTTCTGTGGATGCAGTACACGTGAGTCGCCTAGCTGTTCCCACTGCACTGTGTGGAATATGAAGGTTCTGATATAGTTCACTAACCTGCTGTCTCCAAGTTGATGTCCCCAGCGCAGAAAACAGCACGCAGGTCGTAGGTTCTGTATCTTGAGGCTGAAACTGACTTTTAGCGAGGTTCTGCTCTGAAATAATGTATCACTTCTTTGGGATGCCACTCGTGTATTTTAATGTAGCCACACGAGAAGACTACATGATCTTAATACAACACCTTCTGATACAGCAAAGTAAATGATCAAACACAATGTTTACGAAAATGTAACTTTATACTATTTGTGGCACGTGTCTGTGCCTCACGACTACCTCAGTGAGACTTTTAATACTGAATACTGGCAAACACACTCTGCACAGACAACATGACTGTACATCTCGACTGCCTAATCCAAAGTGACGAACAGGAACTTAAATGAAAATAGTAAACACATCCTACGAAAGACAACATGTCTGTTCTTCTCGACTGTCTAATCCAGAGTGACGAACAGCCCGAAACACTTCGCGCTCAATACCAGAAAAGGAGTGACCCGGACGCTTCCGAAGTGCTTCGACTGCAATTTCGTCAGTCTTTTGTTTTTGATTTAAATTGTTATTAATAATTCTAAAATGACTGATTGATAGTCAGCTGTTGAGAGATATTTATATTAAAAAGTGAAGTCATTCCAACGAGTAGTTGAAGAAACAATAATAATTATAACGTTTTGGTGTCCTAGCTCTGAACACAGCAGCCAATCACAGAGCAGTAGCATCATGCAGGCGGTCTTTCTCACGGGAATGGTACCGAATGTAACATCTGTCACAGGTACCTCACACCACATTTCGTCATCTATATACTTCTTGCATCTCCAATGCTCTGGGAACAGCTTCTTGTAGCCTAGTATGATGGCTGGCTAAGCGAGAAATTACATGTAGAATAGGTGGTCTTACGGAAAGATATACCTCCTAGATGCCCTGCTGAAGGTAATATTCGGTTATAGAGTAAATGTATCTTTTTTTCACAATACTGGCCATTAAAGTTGATACACCACGAAGATGACGCGCTACACACGCTAAATTTAACCGACAGGTTCAAATGGTTCAAATGGCTCTGAGCACTATGCGACTTAACTTCTGAGCTCATCAGTCGCCTAGAACTTAGAACTAATTAAACCTAACTAACCTAAGGACATCACACACATCCAGGCCCGAGGCAGGATTCGAACCTGCGACCGCAGCGGTCGCTCGGCTCCAGACTGTAGCGCCTAGAACCGCACTGCCACTCCGGCCGGCTAACCGACAGGAAGAAGATGCAGTGATATGCAAATGATTAGCTTTTCAGAGCATTCACATAAGGTTGGCGCCGATGGCGACACCTACAACGTGCTAACATGAGGAAAGTTTCCAACCGATTTCTCATACACAAACAGCAGTTGACGGGCGTTGCCTGGTAAACGTTGTTGTGATGTCTCGTGTAAGGGGGAGAAATGCGTACTATCACATTCCGATGAAGGTCGGATTGTAGCCGATGGCGATCGCCGTTTATCGTATCGCGACATTCCTGTCCGCGTTGGTCGAGATCCAATGACTGTTAGCAGTTTATGGAATCGGTGGGTTCAGGTGGGTAATACGGAACGCCGTGCTTGATCCCAACGACCTCGTATCACTAGTAGTCGAGATGACAGGCATCTTATCCGCATGGCTGTAGCGGATCGTGCAGCCACGTCTCGATCCCTTAGTCAACAGATGAGGACGTTTGCAGCAGCATGGATTATCAGCTCGGAGACCATGACTGCAGTTACCCTTGACGATGCATCACAGACACGAGCGCATGCGATAGTGTACACGACAACGAACCTGGTTGCACGAATGGCAAAACGTCATTTTTTCGGATGAATCCAGTTTCTGTTTACAGCATCATGATGGTCACATCTGTGTTTGGCGACATCGCGATGAACGCACACTGGAAGCGTGTAATCGTCATCGCCATATTGGCGCATCACCCGGCGTGATGGTAAAGGGGTGCCATTGGTTACTCGTCTCTGTCACCTCTTGTTCGCGTTGATAGCACTTTGAACAGTGGAAGTTACATTTCAGATGTGTTACGACCCGTGGCTCTACCCTTTATTCGATCCCTGCGAAACGCTACATTTCAGCAGGATAATGCACGACCGCATTTTCAGGTCCTGTACTGGCGTTTCTGAATACAGAAAATGTTCGTCCGCTGCCCTGGCCAGCACCTTCTCCAGATCTCTCACCAATTGAAAACGTCTGGTCAATGGTGACCGAGCAACTGGCTCGTCACAGTACGCCAGTCACTACTCTTGATGAACTGTGGTATCGTGTTGAAGCTGCATCGGCAGCTGTACCTGTACACGCCATACAAGCTCTGTTTGACTCAATGCCCAGGCGTATCAAGGCCGTTATTACGGCCAGAGGTGGTTGTTCTGGGTACTGATTTCTCAGGATCTATGCACCCAAATTGCGTGAAAATGTAATCACATGCCAGTTCTACTACACTCCTAGAAATGGAAAAAAGAACACATTGATACCGGTGTGTCAGACCCACCATACTTGCTCCGGACACTGCGAGAGGGCTGTACAAGCAACGATCACACGCACGGCACAGCGGACACACCAGTAACCGCGGTGTTGGCCGTCGAATGGCGCTAGCTGCGCAGCATTTGTGCACCGCCGCCGTCAGTGTCAGCCAGTTTGCCGTGGCATACGGAGCTCCACGGTGTTCTTATTTCAATTTCCAGGACTGTATAATATATTTGTCCAATGAATACCCGTTTATCATCTGCATTTCTTCTTGGTGTACCAGTTGTAATGGCCAGTAGTGTACCTTACAGTGATATTCGAACGACATGGGAATTTGGAGCATGCATCGATGATAAAGAGCCTCGTCCGTCACAGGTTTTTGCCGGGAAAGTTTACATGTACGCTCAACCAGGTTTTTGCCGGGAAAGTTTACATGTACGCTCAACCACGGGCGCTGCGGTGTTAGCCAGTAGTAGAACCGTAGTGGTGAGTTGACTGTGTTGTCTTCAGTTGACACCCCAGAGCGGGATGCGGGCTGTCCTCTGTGCCCTGCGCGGCGCGAGGCCAGTGGGCGTGCCGTGTAGCTGGCGCCTCCATGCGTGTCATCCACCAGTAGTGACGGTGCCGGAGGTTTGGTTTAGAGGAAGAAGCGAGAGAATATTTTAAATATGTCACTCCACATAACTTTAAACAACTAGAAGTAGCACCAACATTTGTTCAGACTTAATAAGTAATGTCCATAGTGACACATATAAGGCACCAACAGCACAGGGAATTTTTCACATATGTTAAAACATTCAATTGTCAAACCTCCTCATAAGGAAGGTGAATTCGGGAGGACGACGGTTCAATCCCGCCTCCAGCCATCCTGATTTAGGTTTTCCGTTTCAGGCAAATGCCGGGATGGTTCCTTTGAAAGGGCACGGCCGCTTTCCTTCCCAATCCTTCCCTAACCCGAGCTTGCGTTCCATCTCTAATGACCTCGTTGTCGACGGGACGTTAAACACTTACCACCACCACCACCATAAGGAAGGAGACAAGAAAGGTGAGCTGTGGCGGCTTCTGAGAGGGCGCGCGCACCATTCTACTGGCGCCACTTGTGCGCGGTTCCATCTATTCTCGCCCTCGTCGTATCATACTCGCTTGTTTATGTGTTCTCTCTGAGACTGTGTGGTAGTGATTGCCGTGTGGGACTGTGTGGGACAAGGATCTGGACGGGTGTGCCAGAGTCTTCGGCGTCATGGCGATTGCAGCGAGTTGAAACAGTTGACCGTTGAGCCACACGGGGCCCGCGTTTTCTTGCAATGTTGACCGTCGTTACCGGCGAGTTTAGGGGGCAAGATGTGGCTCTTGTTGCATGCAACCTGGTTACAAAATGCATCAGTGAATTGCGGTGTGCTAAATACGCCGAGATGTACTGAATAACGTGTTAGCAGCTACGAGCGGGAGGGCAGTAATTATTCACTTATTTAATCTTGTTCGGTTATTATGAGATTATTCTTTTAAACGACTTTGTATACTATTTCTTGGTATTGTTTGGAAGGTTAACTTGTCATGTTTATGAGCGGGCCGCTCCTACACTGATGTTTTAATAGTTGGTTTCCTTGAAAATAATCTTTAGTTGACCATTTAAGTATTGTTGTGTATGTTAATTTTTATCAGCCTATTTCTTGTTTGTTGTTTGGTATATGTTGACAGCCTTGTGTCGACAGCGGCTCACGCGTTGCTGTATTGCTGGTCCGCGTCAGATATGCGTTTTCCTTCTGATTCGGCGGCTTTCTCGTCGTCGCACGAGGCCTGGATGTTGGCAGGTCGCAAGCGCTTTTGGGGATCTCCCGTTCCAGCCTCAACTTGAGCAGTTTACCGTTATTCTTTTGGTATCGTGCAGCGACGAGGTTGTAGCAGGATCAAGACTTATCTCTAGTGATTTTGCGGATGTAATTTACACAGTGTTTCTATTACTGTAAAGTCCTTGTGGGCGTGTGATGGAAGCCTTTGGGCAACTGAGCACAAAGTTTCTTGATTTCTTTAAGAAAAGAAGGGTTAAATTGTAATTATCATTTTAATGGTGTTTTAGGGGCCTGGTAGTTTATTTAAGTACTTAACTTGATTTACATGTTAGCCCCTTTGTGACTAATCACTGAAGTAGTACACTTTGCTTCGGTTTTTACATGTGGGTAGCGTTTGACCAGCTTGGCCGTATCTCGTCTGTGTGGAAGCAGAATACTATTGTCTTATGACATCAAAGTGTCGTCACTTGCGCTATGCTCACTAGTATTGTTAGTAAAAAGAAAATTTAACGTGATTGTGTACCTACTAGTGGTGAAGGGCTAAAGGACATTGGATACCAACATTACATTCCTTGGAGAAGGCCTGGAGCTTACTGTTGCAGTGGAGATGTATGCATATTAATGTCTTTTATTAACGTTTGTTGAACTTATATTCAAGTCCCATTGTGGGATTAAACCACAGTTGCGATGCTAGTCGTCAGGATAGAATGCCGCCGCAAGTTCATTTAATCAGTTTACCTTTTGTAATCGGCCCACAATTATATTGTGCAAGCCGGTGTGGCCGAGCAGTTGCAGGCGCTTCAGTCTGGAACCGCACGACCCCTACGGTCGCAGCTTCGAATCCTGCCTCGGGCATGGATGTGTGTGACGTCCCTAGGTTAGTTAGGTTTAAGTAGTTCTACGTAGTAGGGCACTGATGATCTCAGATGTTAAGTCCCATAGTGCTCAGAGCCATTCACCATTATATTGTACAGTTGACATGTTCTTCGAGTACCATTTGTAATCTTATCTCCTTATGTATTGTGATATTAATTTAAAAACGTCAACTATTTGTATGAATTTGGTAAGAATCTTGGCTTACGATACAATTGTTATTAATAAAAAGTAATTGTTTGGGAATGGTAAATAATCCATCAAGTTGGGCCACTCATATGTTTTTCTCACATTAATGGTAAATGAGTCATCAAATTGGCCACCTTTCTACGTGTTTTCCTTAAATTAATCCGGTTCCTTGTCCTGGGTCTCAAAAGATTTTAAACAATTGTCGTTCAATTTGCTTAAGGGCATCTTTTTCCAAAATATTTGAAAAAGTAATGTACTAAAGACTAGTCTCACACTTAAGTACAAACAGCTTAGTTAGCATATCACAGTGTGATTCCAAAAGGGTTGCTCAACTGAGAGTGCTATTTACCCATTCAATCACGAAATTCTGCAAGCGTTAAATAATTAAATACCGCCACTTGGTATACCACCACCTGGTAGTTTTTGTTATCTTTCCAAGGCGTTTGATTGCATAGACCATGTTATTGTCGTAGAAAAACTCAAGTTTTAATGGAATTTATAGCTTTACACACAGCATGTTTGAATGAAACTTAAAAAACAGAATGCAAAAATTTCTGCTAAATAATACAAACAAACGGTTTTTTCTGACGGGATGTCAACTGTTACCATCATCAATGTAGCAGATTTTATCACTGATAATTCAATAATGGAAGCATAGAAAATTTTAGTGACAGGGGATAAATCGCAAAGGGAGTCTCACAGGGCTCAATTTTGTGTTCGCTCCTATTCCTTAAAAAGGGTGTCTCTCCTAAGAGCCGTCAGGCACGTTTTCTCTGGTGTTTCAGCCCCAACTAAACTGTGCTCGTCTTTCATGCGACTCCCAGTGTTGAAGGATAGTGGCAGTTTGGTGCCCATTACATGCTAGAGGAATTTTAAAGCGGAATTTTTCATGTCCATTTGATAAAGCGCTCCCAGATTAATGTAGTGATATTTGTTTTATCGATATGTCCTAAGAGAGTCAGTAAAACTCGGAAAATAAACCACCGGCAAGGATGCAAGGCTACTGACATTCTGCTGGAATGCTGTTTATTCTTCGTGTTTTACTGTCTCTGTGAATACATACGAGCAACACGAATATCACACTAGATTAATTTTAGAGGCTTCTCTAACGGGTATGTAAAATTCCGATTCAAACATAATTTACCTTTGTAATAAAAGACGTAATGGGCAGTATTTATTTTGGCTGCCTCCAGCTACAAACTGCAAAAACGAAATTGAAAGCATCTGCCGAAAGAGCAGAGAAAATGCTCCTGGCGATTCATAGAAGAGACACCCGATATACAGTATGTTAATGACCTTTCACTTAACGTTCGACAAGAAGAATTTGCAGACGATTCTAGTGTTATAGTAAATCCCATTAGAGAGAAACCTAAAGAGGAGATTGTTAATAGCGGTTTTCAAAGAATTATGAAGTATTTCTCTGAAAATTGACTCTCCCTCAATTTTGAAGAATCATCCTATACTTAGTTCTGTCAGCAAATAGTATAGAATATTCCATATTTTACGGGTGTACATACTGAAGAAAACTTGCAGTGGAGGAAGCATGTTAGTAATCTTCTCAACAATTAAGTTCAGCTACTTTTGCTGTTCGTTTTTGGAAACAAAAGAATTAAGATCCTTGTAAGGTGTCAGGTAAATCCAACACCTTCCATGAAAACCCTGAAATGATAAGCAAATCCAGTAGTATGTCACATAGCTCCGAATAAATCGTGACATTAAATTAACCAAAGTAATACGAGTAACGAGTGAGCAAATGGAATACCACAGACTAACACAAGAATGCCTAAATGCATGTCGTACCTTCCCACCATGAGGCAGACGCAGTTCCGAGGAGAGAAATGAGGACAGAAGCCGAGAGCAGAACCGTGTTAAGCTAGAAGGCCCTACGATAAGGGACGGACACCCAAGTCGGCAGCCTACCTGTAAGTCTACCACCCGCACGTTTTAGCGTGAGACTTTTTCACGTCCCCGTTACGTCAAGGACCACCCCCCAGCCCATGTTAAAAGCCTAAAAGCTAGAGCCCTCCAGAAAAACAGTATAGATCTTACGATAACACAAAAAGGGCCACTACCACCCGCAAGTTTTAGCGTGAGACTTTTTTGTGTCTCAGGTACAACAAGGACCACCCCCCAGCCCATGTTAAAAGATAGAGCCGTCCAGAAGAACAGTATAGATCTTACGATAACGCTAAAAGGACCACACCAGCTGCAGGTTTTAGCGTGAGACTTTTTAGCGTCTCTGTTACGTTGCGGACTTCAAAAACATTGCCCCACCACGAAAAATATAACGTTTCTCATTGGATAGACAGAATTTTTGTAGGCGGAGCTTAAGGTTAACATTGAGACCCTGATTGGTCAGATGAAAACACAGCCAGATAGTTTTTTTAAACCAACTTCGGTAAATTGTAGTAAGGAGAAGTTAGGAGAGTTAGTTCCGAGACGGCAAGCTGGAGGGCTGGTGCGCCAGCCGCTGTCGCCCTGACGCTGCCTAAACACCGACAAGGTAATGAACGCATGCGATGCCGCATTTTTGAGCGCATAAGGCTTCACTCAGAACTGCAGAAGACTCATCTGTTACACCCCTGTTTTGCGTAATACTAGTGTCGATCGTTAATTAAAACTCATGGTGTTCACATTTGCCACTTGAAGTAAAGATCTGAAACGCGATGATTTTTCTATTTTATAGTTATTGAGAAGCCACATCAGCCACTGTAATTTACGACAGGTTAGATAAGTAATTAAAGATAATTGAGGGTCACTGTAGACCATTTGGTAGTTTTTTATTTTGTAAAACTTAAATTAAACCTAGATTATAGATGTGATATGGCATAGGTCATCCTTCGATCCATTATAGAACTTGGAAACCCATTCAGGGAATATTCGTTCACATTTTTGTTGAACGCCGTTGGTTTTTACCATCCTGTATTAAAACACTTCCTTTTATCAATAGTGCAATTTATAAACAATGTTTTATGAGTAGAATAAAATTTCCAATGGTAAACGTAACTGCTTTTTCGACGTTATTTTACCAGCTAACTAAAAATAGGAAAGCCTTGAACCCTTTCCACTAAATTTAGTTAGTATTAAGATTCTTTTACAGGGAGTGCAGTGGAGCTGACGCTGAGATCATTAAGTATTTGGTTATATCATCGCTAGTCTCACTGAACTCTTCTGAATTCTACATGTCATGTGTGGTCTGGCGTCTCCTTACCAGCAACAGGTCCCAGGTTCAAACTAGTTAATTCCCTAAAAAACACGCTCAGAGCGTCGTTGCGCGAAAGTGGTAGGGAGACACGATATAGAACAAACAGACACCACCATGAATGTTTAGATCCTGACATATTTTGCATATTTCCACCTAATAATTTCTTATGGAATAATTTTCTGCGCTAACTCGCTGGGCTAACTCGTGGGCTCAGAAAGTAATTCTACATGCAGCAACAGAAATATTTGATCCGTTGTCCAAAAACAAAATATCTGACAGCAAAGCATTTTTTAACGTAGAGTTGAGAGGGTATATGACGCATATTTCGACATCTGTTTGTCATTCCTCTGCGTCAAATTCATTTCTGTAAAGTATAATACAAATTTTACTCCCATTTATCTATTGTAGGCCTAAAAATTATAACTTTTGCATTTTGTCTGGTTAAGCTCATTTGAAAATTACAAAGCTAGTAGAAACACAATTTTACTGTTTGGTTTTTTGTCCCTTTCTTGTCGTTTTGACAGCAAGTCATCTGCAAAGTAGGCATAAAGAAAATTTATGCATTTTTTTTAAATATTTTTAAGTGGGTAATGGTTGCGTACTTCGTATGTTACAATAATTACATTTTCCACCCTGTTGTGTATCTCTGGTGGGTATGTCTTTCTACAGCCGTTTTGTGTACTGGTTTCATAGCTGTTCTCGAAAAAAACTTGATTTGAGCAGAGATTTATGTTTCACACTCGGTGAGAGGTGCAACGTTATTGTCACTGTTAATTTGTTCCTCTTTTGCATTACTTTTAGTGTGCCGATAATTTTGAATGTTTTGTGTGGGCGTAAAAGGAGAGAAATAGAAAGAGACAGAGAGATTTAGGTGGGCCGACAGTTTTGTGACCAACAACAGTCGACCCTTAGCACGTGCAGTAGGTGTTCCAGTCCCTCTGAAATCTATCCCTATCAGAAGCACCATGTGCGCGTATACAAACATTCGAGGAACGCTGTTTGTGAACGCTGTGGCAGCTAGAGACATGCAAAGATATACATATTACCATACCAGTGCTTGATTTGTGAAAAAGGTTATTCCGGTACTGTGAACTTCCGTTTTTTTTTAATTTAGACGTTATTTTAACGCTTTTTTCGTCAGAGGTAATGGCAAGGCGTACCTGCGCATATTGTCAGAAATCAAGCACTGTATATTATTAAATTAAAATCCACCGTAGCATTTTTCTGTCAGTGTGGGAAGACTAATCTCAGAAATTACTGTAGAGATTTTGAAACAATTTTCACTAACAGAAGGACTCACAAGAAATAGTAGCATGTGATTTAGGTGGAGTGGGGTTCATGCCGGGGCTTTACAGATGTGGGGCTCAGTCAAATATTAATTTAACATCAAAGGATTTTAAGTAACTAATCCGAAACTATTTACACCAAACAATATAACTCACTGCAGGTCAAAAGGCTTGAGTAAGGCTAGAATATTCAAACTCAAAATATCCCTAACAAAAATAGAACATTGTAAAATACAGAACAATTTAAATCTGGCTCTACAGCGGCGACTAGATAACAATATAACTATTTAAAACATTGGGAGCAGTGCCTTTATTATTCAAGATAAAGGTAACCTACAAAGTCAGGTAACACTTTCCTAATTCATGGTGAAAGCTATAAGCTCTGACAACACCTTGTTCCGCGGTAACTAGACACTCTACTACCAACACTATCAGGCTATCAATGCTTATATCTAAACAAATAGTAAGACAATTACACACATAACAGTTAGTCATATACCGCAATACACATCTAATCTTACAGCACATGAATGAATGGCTAATTCCCACACATGAAATTAATATAGAATCGATTCTAAAAACCACTGAAATACATAACTCACTGTCTTATTCTTAAAATCTTTGAAAATTACAAATAGGCAGTCATTGCAAAAAGCCAATATATCTTTATATAATTTGTAGGACAGTCTATTTCTGATAGTGCTCGTTTGGCAAGATGAAAGAATGAGTCAATTAGTCAGCGACATGGGAGTTGAGATGAAGAAGACCAACGGCTTCTGAGACGAATAAAGATATTAATCTCAACGACAAAGAAGGCGGACGAGTCATTTTCTCCTGACAGTGATACCTCAATGGTAGCAAAGGCGGATCTAGCCGAAGAGGCAACCCACCAGGCACAACAAAAATCCACGTCGAGTCTGACTTGCAACATGCGGCTCCGTGGTCAGCGCCCCTCTGCATGTTGACGACGGCTGCAAGAATCAGCAGCGTCTGTTACAAAAATTGTCGGCTTTCAAAGGCTTCTGTTCCCATATTGGGCGATCTGTTAAGACCCATCTGACGATTCAGTCACAGATGTAACATCTCACGAAGGGGCTAACAGCCCTTCCTAATTTACTTTCAACCAAGACGTGACGGTAAACACTGAACGGAAAAGTACACTAGGAGGTAAACAACCCATGATCGTTGGAAACAGTGATCCAACTAGGTCATCGGATTCAGGAGAGACTAGAATATCATGTAAGGAAGTGTCGGAGCTTCCTAGAACATCTCGCACACGGCCTAAGAAGATACATCTGATAGGCACATTGAACATCAACACTTTACAAAAGGCTGGGGAAGTTAAACAATTGGTGGAAGTGTTAAACGGACGCATCATACTCAAACTAGCACTTCAGGAAACCAGATTTGGTGATGAGAAGGCATTTAAATCAGAGGACTACAGGATCTGTATAGGAAAACGGGCCATACAGAGTAAACGAAAGTCAGTATGCTTGGAACAGCTTTCATGGTCGAACGGAATCTAACAGAATCCATAATAAATTTTACCTCCCCATCAGAGCGAATATCACTTCTCTTGTTAAGATCAGCAAACACGGCTAAATCACCATAAATGCACACGTACCTACCAACAATGACAACTGAAAAGATGCAGAAAACGTCGAACAATTTTGGAAGATACTAGGAAATGAGACATCAAAAATACCAAAGCACTAAGTAAAACTACTCGTAGGAGACTTCAACGCACGGATCAGCAGAGAAGAGAAATATTTGGCAATAGTAGGAAATTTTCATCTACACAAACGCACCAGTAAGAACGGAGAAAGGCTTATCAACTTCTGCAGACAATTTGACTTCAAACTAATGTCAACCTTTCTCAGAAAATTAACAGGGAGAAGAAGACCTGGTCTTCTCCTAAAACAAAGTTAGGCTCGTATCTGCTAGATCATGTGGCAATAAACAAAAATATCATATAGAAATCATAAACGTAATGGTCAAAATAGGATTAGGCATAAAGTCGGACAACTTTTTAATCAGAGTCAAAGTCAAAAAGACCAAATCCCAAGATTGAAAAAGTCCATAGAACTGACACAAAATGTCTGTCTTAGAACAGGAATGATATCATTAAAAAGCTTCAAGCAAAGATGAGAACCTTGGATAAAATAAGAGAAGCAATTATAGAAACGTTAAGAGAACTAGAGAAAACATGAAGAAGTAGGAAACATGGTTTGTATAATAAGATGTATGAGGAAGTGTTAGAGTATAGACTAACTGCTTAGAAAAATTGAAGTCTTGCAGAAAGGGAAGAAACTGGAACACATTCACTGAAATCAGAAAACAGACATAAAAAATTATTCGAACAGAGATATGGTAATATGAATAAAAACCATTAGAGGAAACAGATAAAAATTTCAGGCAGAGCAACACTAGTAAGTTTTCAAAGAAGAAATAACAAGATACAAGCCCATGAGCCTACACTACATAGATGCAATAAGCAAACTGCTCACCAACGTCAAAGACAACTACGAGTTACTAGCAAAATATTGCAATAGTCCCCTAAACTGCGAGAAACCAACAGAACGACTAATTTTCAGACAGCCTCAAAAGGAAAACCCACTTTCAGAACTACCATCTCTGCATCAAATTGAATAATCCACTGACCAGCTTAAAAGCAACAGTGAAGACAGTGAAAAGCAAGTGAAGACAGCATATTAGCTGAGATGTGGAAACTGGGAGGGAACCGGGCAGCAGAAACCACTTAAAAGGCTATTAAAGATTGCTGGCAGAAAAAAGAATACCGGACAACTGGAAGCAAACCGTAATCCATCTGCTACATACGAAGGGTGACAAGACAGGCACCAACAATTACCGAAGCATACTCATACTTCCAGTCACCTACAAAATTATGTCATAAGCTCAAATGAAGCAGATAGAATATCAAGCGGAACACACAATAGGCGAGTACCAAGCAGGGTTCAGAAAAAATAGATCATGCCCAGACCAAATTTTTAACTTATAAACTATCCAGAGGATCATAACAATGCAGAATCTTAATACAGTCACTACATTAATTGATTTCGAAAAAGCGTAAGAACCTATAGACAGACAGACAGTACTCCAGTTCTGGAAAAAACAGGTGTCGACAAAACCACCAGACAATTATTCGAACAGACTCTCACAGACACAAATTCAAAAATTAAATTTCTAGGAGACGTTTCTGAAACCTTCAAGATTAACACACTTGTTCGGCAGAGCATTGAGCTCTCGCCGATTTTCTTCAACCTGGTCTTAAAAAGGTAATGAGAGAGTGGGATAAAGTAATACAAGAGAAAAATATAGAAGGGATTCATCTATCACAACGAAGAGGAAGATTTGAGGTGAAATGTCTCGCTTTTGCTGAACATATTGCAATGATTTCTGAGACGAAACAGATGTAAAGATAAAAATAGAAACGCTTCACAAAGCTGCAGCTAAAACTGGATTATAGGTTTGTTTATAAATCAATAAATCTTCCGCTACCAGTCTCAATTTTTCTTTATTTTACTTTTCACACGACGCGTTTCGAGAAATATTACCATTTTCAAGGGCGTTTTTTGTGTGTATTAAGTCATTTCTTTTGATGTTGTCAGTGTGTGTTTCTCCTTCATTTCGTTGACTTTTACTGCAATACATAAGAAACACGCGATTTTTTTATATCAATTCTTTTGGTGAAGTTAGTGGCGAAATTTAGAAGATTTTGTACTTAAAGTTTTCTAATGGTCCATTTGTGCAGAGTCTCTCACACACTAAACATCACACACAATTGTACACTTTACACATCGAAAACAACTTATATAAACAAAAAAGTTACGAAGATCTTCTTACAGGTAGTCCACAGAGATAACATTATAGGTCTTCCACAGATTATGATGTGCTTTTGTACAGAGATAATTTATCTTAAGAGTTTGGATCATAAATTACTTATACCGATTTTACAGTTGTGCTTATTTCTATGTTTTACTATTTTTAGTAAAGTATATTATCGAAACATTTGAAGAAAATCACTGATTCACTCTCAAGTTTTCATTTAATACAATATCTTCATATAAATTTATTAGATTCGTCAGATCAACAGCAACAAAATAAATGGAAATCGTGCTTTACTTTAATCTCGTACAGTTTTGCGATGGCTTCATATTAGCGAAGTTGCTAAACTTCAGACAAAATCTTTTATTAGCCGTAACTCCGCAACTAAACATATGCGGACCCATGTTTATATGAACTTTTTCTTCAGTTTTACTTCTGGAATAACATATTAAAATATTTTTATATCTTCGTGAATCACCCTTTATACAGCTGTAGAATATCAATACGAGAACACTGTTAAATTATACTGAACGTACAAGTTCGACCGTTCAGAAGAAGTTGCTATGTAAAGAGTCTCAGCAGCAGGCATCTGGTTCGTATTCCTACTCTGACTGCTGGTCATCTCCGACGAACGCTGGAATTCGCACGGCAGTAGTGACGGCTCTTGAGTGGCTGCGGGTGGCCTTTTCAGATGGATCACGTATTATGCTCCATTGGACAGATGGTTGTTGGCGTGTAAAGCGTGAAACGTCTGAAAGCAACAGCCTGGAAAAATCTTCGGAAGGATCCTGCCCGGAGGACGTAACGTAATGGTCTGGGGAAAGTTGCGGCGCATTCCCTGGGCTGCCTCCTCATTGTGGAAGGCACATTGGATAATACAAGTATACGTTTGTCCTTGAGGACCATGTCCATCCATACATGCATTTTTTTTTCATCGACGCGGTGGCACCTGCCATGAGGACAACGCAACGCGTCACACAGTTCACAAAAGCACCAGGATGAGAGTACCGTACTCCCCTGGCCAGCAGCCGGCCGGGGTGACTGAGCGGTTCTAGGCGCTACAGTCTGGAACCGCGAGACCGCTACGGTCGCAGGTTCGAATCCTGCCTCGGGCATGGATGTGTGTGATGTCCTTAGGTTGTTGTTGTTGTTGTTGTGGTCTTCAGTCCTGAGACTGGTTTGATGCAGCTCTCCATGCTAATCTATCCTATGCAAGCTTCTTCATCTCCCAGTACCTACTGCAGCCTACATCCTTCTGAATCTGCTTAGTGTATTCATCTCTTGGTCTCCCTCTACGATTTTTACCCTCCACGCGGCCCTCCAATGCTAAATTTGTGACGCCTTGATGCCTCAGAACATGTCCTACCAACCGGTCCCTTCTTCTTGTCAAGTTGTGCCACAAACTCCTCTTCTCCCCAATTCTACTCAATACCTCCTCATTATTTATGTGATCTACCTGCCTCGGGCATGGATGTGTGTGATGTCCTTAGGTTGTTGTTGTTGTTGTTGTGGTCTTCAGTCCTGAGACTGGTTTGATGCAGCTCTCCATGCTAATCTATCCTATGCAAGCTTCTTCATCTCCCAGTACCTACTGCAACCTACATCCTTCTGAATCTGCTTAGTGTATTCATCTCTTGGTCTCCCTCTACGATTTTTACCCTCCACGCGGCCCTCCAATGCTAAATTTGTGACGCCTTGATGCCTCAGAACATGTCCTACCAACCGGTCCCTTCTTCTTGTCAAGTTGTGCCACAAACTCCTCTTCTCGCCAATTCTACTCAATACCTCCTCATTATTTATGTGATCTACCCATCTAATCTTCAGCATTCTTCTATAGCGCCACGTTTCGAAAGCTTCTATTCTATTCTAGTCCAAACTACTTATCGTCCATGTTTCACTTCCATACATGGTTACACTCCATAAAAATACTTTCTAAAACGACTTCCTGATGCATAAATCTACACTCGATGTTAACAAATTTCTCTTCTTCAGAGACGCTTTCCTTGTCATTGCCAGTCTACATTTTATATCCTCTCTACTTCGACCATCATCAGTTATTTTGCTCCCCAAATAGCAAAACTCCTTTACTACTTTAAGTGTCTCATTTCGTAATCTGGTTCCCTCAGTATCACCCGACTTAATTCGACTACATTCTATTAACCTCGTTTTGCTTTTGTTGATGTTCATCTTGTACCCTTGTTTCAACACACTGTCCTTTCCGTTCAACTGCTCTTCCAAGTCCTTTGCTGTCTCTGACAGAATTACAATGTCATCGGTGAACCTCAAATTTTTTATTTCTTCTCCATGGATTTTAATACCTACTGCGAATTTTTGTTTTGTTTCCTTCACTGCTTGCTCAATATACAGATTGAATAACATCGGGGATAGACTACAACCCTGTCTCACTCCCTTCCCAACCACTGCTTCCCTTTCTTGTCCCTCGATTCTTATAACTGCCATCTGGTTTCTGTAGAAATTGTAAATCTGAACCCTGGCCAGCAAACTCCCCAGTTTTAAACCCAACCCAGGATCTGTTGGACCACCTCTGTCAGGTTGTTCGCGCCACATCCTCAACCGAGAAACCATCTCTTCTGGCACTACAATGAAGTCAGCATGTCTCCACAACCCTAACGGTACCTTCCAGAACCTCACTGATTCCTTTGCTGCACGTCTCGCACGGGCATGCGCTCCCAAAGTTGGTTATTCAGACTTTAGACAGGTGGTCCCATTAAAGTGATTTGACAGTATAAGTAAAATTCCGTTTTGCCAGCGTCCTCGGTGCTGCAGTGTACACGCAGAGCCTTGCTAAGCGTGCCTAGCTGCACGCCTGTAACGGTGCTCCCTTCCACTGTGATCTCTCAGGCGTGTAGCTGTTTCACTGGAGCTACACAATAACAGCAGTGGTTGCCAGCTGAGCGTAGCAGAGACGGGGCCGGGTGCTGCAGTCCTGAGGCTTGGCGTCCCGCCACCCGCCTTTTGTTTATTGGGGCTGAGTGCAGCGCTGTGAAGGAGCGGCCGCCGAGTTATTTGACATCTATTACGATAAGACCCGCGAGATGGCGCTGCCGGCCGACGTGAGGCCTTCTTTATACCGCAGTAAACAAGAAAACCGGTCACTAGCTGCAATGCAATGTCACCACACCGATTTCCAATTTCAGTTACGCCTGAGAATGCAATCCGCATCTTTGTATGTTACACGATGGGTAACAAGTTCACAAATGTTACAGATATTATGCCTGAAAGGCAGAGATGTTCAGCAGTATGTTGCGTAACTATTCTCACGAGGAGACCTAACAGGCGTGTCCTCGTCTGTTTTGTTTATGCTTACATGCACCGACGCCGATGCTGCAGAGGCTGAATAGCTCAGTTCGTGAAACGGCTTTTGGTGCAGTACTCCTCTAAGACAATTTCTCACTGCCACTGTTACATAGCTATGTCACACGGTCAAGTAACAGGATGGAAGAGCGAAGGTTCTACAACACTCCAACAAATTAGTAACAAAGTTGAAAGATCTCTGTTGGATTCATTTCATGTTAATTTCTTAAATCTGTTGTCATTTACGGCATACATTCCACTTCTAAATTTACTGTGGTGTTTTACTATCTCTAGGATGAGACTGAGCAGTGGAACGTGTTACTTTCACACATAATCAAGAACGATCTGTGACACTACTACACTTTAAAACACAGCTTATATGTAATTCATGTCACACAGTCTCATACAGAACGTACATCCACTTTCTTTTATATACTGTATATGATAAGATACTGTCATCCCCATTCCCTTCTGTGTGAAAGGATGAATTAGCAAATGTATTTCTAGTTGCATGCTTGATGGTAGCAGACAAGCCTGTCTGCTAGAGAACAGTAGGACCAACGTCGGAACATGTAGCTACGCTTTCTAAAAGGTTTCTATTCTTGGTATGGTCCTGCCTCTCCCTTGTCATGTTGGTATAGCAAGCGGTCTCTCTGGTCAGTTCCGTTTGTATCTGTGAGGCACCCTCGGTAGGGGCCCAGGCCAGTCTGTCAGCAGCGAGCGTCTGAAGTGGTAAGATCTCCGGCTAAGCGCGTGTCTGCTAAGTCTGTAGGACAATGGATTTCTTAAGTTCAGCCTAACTGGAAATTTAATCACCTTTGTTTCAGGTTTAGATCTAAAATATGTTATGTCAAATTGCAACGCAGTGTAATTCGAATGTGAAGTTCATAATGTCTTCCAGTAGTTGCTTTGTCACTATTTTGTGAGCAATGTGGAACCACGTGTTGATGATCCGTAACTCTGAGATAATCAATCTTAAATGTGAGTGTGCTTGAATTTATAACGTTTCGTCTTGACAATATTTCTCATTACAGCAACTTTTCTTTATGTTCGACCCATGTGGGGTGTACTTTGTGAGACCAGCACCACTTGCTGATATAATTGTTTGACACATCAGGTTAATAGTAAGACGATAGTAACCAGTTCGAGGTTTTTCTTTTGTAAATCAAAACTATTGTGGAGTTACACTCTTTGTGTAAACCAAGTTGACCACGTGAAGCATATGGTGTAATCATCAAAGTAGCCCTCAGCTATTCTTTTTGAGAAGATTTCACGGACAATTAGTACGAATTTGGTATACCAGTGTGTGGTAATTTCATGACGGACAGGATTGCTCTACGACAGTGACTCCTTTGGATGAAAATTGAATCGGTTGGTTGTGGTTAATTTCCTCTTGCATATCTTGCAACGTTATTCGCGTATTATTTTATGAATGCTGTGTTGATTGCAGTCTCCCAATCTTGGCTCCATATTTGATGTGTTCCGTAAGATTACAAACTCACATTTTCACAATCGTAAATAAGGCACCAGTTTAGTTATGAATCAAATTTGATATGTTGAAATTTTAACGGTGCAATGATCAATGTTAAAATAAATGAGCAAATATAAACTGATTTATATATATATATATATATATATATATATATATATATATATATATATATATATATATATATATATATATATTACCGGTTGTCCTAAGATGACTATTGAAAGATTATAATTAATGTTAGTATGGTTGGGAATTTGGTAAACTAGACTGGATACCTGGTGAAACAGTTGATCAGTAATGCAAGGATAACTTACCCAGATAGCACACAGCTTTTAACCTGCTTTTATTATCTTGAATATCAGCACCGCTTTCCGAACAACTTAGTGCATCAACTTTACAAAGTCACACAAATGAGTTAAAATATTGACTTATCTTTGTGACTAGTTGTATAATGAAGTCTGCAACACTACATGTAATGTAACACAAAAAAGTCCCCAATGGCTAAGTGCAAATAACTTCAAAGAACATAGCAAATGCAATTACAACTGTCTATTCTCTTCTAAGAGCATACTAAACGACGGTCCTTGTCTAAGTCAGCCCTGGACGATTATTTATAACCAAACGGGCGAAGCGGCAGCTCTGTCCTCCGAGTCGACTTCTGTCCGTTGTCGTACGGTCATTGGCGTATTGTACTCGCCCGGCAATTGCTCGTGGCGAAGTCGATATCTTCATACCCAACGCCGCCCGTGGCGCTTGTGGAACTCGCGGAAGTGGCGAGTCTGTGGTGCTTTGGCCTTGGCTGTATCTTCTTCGGACGACAGAGCACAGTCTTTCAGATCAATGCTAAGGAACTCTCGAAAAAGTAAAAAAAATTGCCTTTGACGATTAGAAGATTTCTGAGTGTTGATAAGTCAAAACATTTCGAGCAATTAAGTAGAGTCGTTGGTGGGTGACGACGCAAGGTTATTAAATCTTGTATTGGTGAGGTTCCTGGTTCGATTCTTGGAAGTAGTAATTATTTTTCTTATATTTAAATTCTACGTTTATTACGAAATGTAAATGTTAGTTAACATGTATTGATTCATATTTTAACAAAAAATAGTGTACTTCTATTTGTAATTATTTATTATATGGAAAAACGAGTTCTCACACTCAAATTTGGTTTCAAGCAGAGAAACATAAAAAAATGTGGTGTCGACCGCGGATCGAAGTCTCATGCAAAAGCTCACCACGGCTCAAAAGTTACCTGACGCATCAACCGATGGGAGACACCCCTAAGTGTTTACATACGCTGTCGCAGCCGGGAAGAAACACTCCAGGACAAGAAAGAAAAGAAAAATACGAAACGCCACAAAGGAATTATCCGAATGGGACGGATATCGGTAGATGTGCCGTACATGTACAGACAAGTAAATTACAGTTTCAGAAGAAGTTGATGATTTATTCGAGAGAGCTACATAAATTGAGCAAGCCAGCAACGGGTTGATCCACCTCTGGTCCTTATGCAAGCAGCTATTCGGCTTGGCATTGATTGGCAGAGTTGTTGGATGTCCTCCTGAGGTATATCGTGCCAAATTCTGGCCAACTGACGCGTTAGGTCGTCAAAATCCCGAGATTGTGGGAGGTCCCTGCCCATAACGTTGCAAACATTCTCAATTGCGGAGACATCCGGGCGACCTTGCTGACCAAAGGAGGCGCGAAAGACAATGCTGTGTTATGGTTTAAAAGAGCCGTTTCACTTTCTTTATGGTGGTACGTTTTAACACAGTGTGGCACTTAAAATGTTGAAACTTCCTGGCAGATTAAAACTGTGTGCCGGACCGAGACTCAAACTCGGGACCTTTGCCTTTCTGGGGCAAGTGCTCTACCAACCGAGCTACCCGAGCACGACTCACGCCTTGTCCTCACAGCTTTACTTCTGCCAGTATCTCGTGTCCTATCTTCCAAACTTTACAGAAGCTCTCCTGCGAACCCTGCGTGCGGAAGGCTAAGGTCCCGAATTCGAGTCTCGGTCCGGCACATAGTTTTAATCTGCCAGAAAGTTTCATATCAGCGCACATTTCGCTGCAGAGTGAAAATCTCATTCTCGGAACATCCCCCAGGCTGTCGCTAAGCCATGTCTCCACAATATCCTTTCTTTCTGCTAGTTCTGCAGGGTTCGCAGGAGAGCTTCTGTAAAGTGTGGAAGGTGGGAGACGAGATAGTGGCAGATGTAAAGCTGTGAGGACGGGGCGTGAGAAGTGCATGGGTAGCTCAGTTGGCAGAGCATTTGCCCCAGAAAGGCAAAGGTCCCGAGTTCGAGTCTCGGTCCGGCACACAGTTTTAATCTGTCACGAAGTTTCATATCAGCGCACACTCCGCTGCAGAGTGAAAATCTCATTCAGAAGACTTAAAATATTATTTCTCGCATTTCTTAAAAAAAGTGATTCTCCCACCTATATTGCTTCTCCATATGCATAATTTAAAATAAAAATTGTATACACAAGAATGTGCTGTTTTGTTTTTTGTTTTGCAATCGGTTTTAATTACTATAACAGGGCATACAAACAATTACACAAAGTATTCGCACGGTCTGTTATATGTTGCCCTTTCACGAATGGGTAGTGCAGAAAACTAGTTCATACTCTTACCACACAGTATCCAAAAAACGGAAACTGCTGAGTATTGTGAAGTTGAGTAATTTTATTGAATGCAAAATTTACTAACCCTTGTGCTGGGTTCAGCTGTTACAAGTTGCTGTGACCTGAATTTCTACATGTGCTTCTCCTGCACTCTCTGCAGTGCGGTGCAGCGAGCAGCGCCGGGTGGGGTTCCGCCTGGTTGCAGCTGCAGCTTACAGGACACATCGCAGGAGCTGCTGTCTGGATGGAGTCTGCAACTGGAAGGGTCAGCTTCGCCGCGCTCTCCCGGCAGCACGCCGTTTGCTACACCGATGCAGCTTGTCAACTTGGTAGCTATCAGCTGCAGTGGCAGCCACCATCACACTTGTCATTGGTGTACTAGTTGGTGCTTGTGTGTGTGTGCACGCGCTGCCGCTTTTCTGATTAAGGCACACATGGGAGTGGCTGATGTTATCATGAAGCAAGTAATGTTGATTGCGTTGTAGATGTTACTGTGGAAGAAAGTATTTTGTAAAATGTGTATGGTGCTGAGTTGTAATGATTTCTCATACGGTAAATTAGACAGGTGATGTAACATGTGTGCCTTGTAGAATCGTTATCCAGGCGTGTTCTTCACAAAATGAGAGTATGGCTACGTACTGTTCAATTCATTTCTATTGTAAAGGGGGTATATTCTCAAGGTTATTTATGTTTGTACAAGCTTGCAAACCAAAGTCATAAATTTGTATCAGGGTTTCTTTTGCTTGGAAGTAAGTAATTGAAATTTTGCCTTGTTGTAATTGAGTGAGTAATTATTTGGAATTAAGCATTTTGAAACTCTGCGTTATTAATGGTATTATTATTTGAGAAATTAGGTGAAGTAATTTGAAATTTATTATTATTATTATTATTATCATTGTGAACCATGGACCTTGCCGTTGGTGGGGAGGCTTGCGTGCCTCAGCGATACAGATAGCCGTACCGTAGGTACAATCACAACTGAGGGGTATCTGTTGAGAGGCCAGACAAAATATTCTGGACGTAAAGTAGTCCACCATTCGGATCTCCGGGCGGGGACTACTCAAGAGGATGTCGTTATCAGGAGAAAGAAAACTGGCGTTCTACGGATCGGAGCGTGGAATGTCAGATCCCATAATCGGGCAGGTAGGTTAGAAAATTTAAAAAGGGAAATGGATGGGTTAAAGTTAGATATAGTGGGAATTAGTGAAGTTCGGTGGCAGGAGGAACAAGACTTCTGGTCAAGTGACTACAGGGTTATAAACACAAAATCAAATAGGGGTAATCCAGGAGTAGGTTTAATAATGAATAAGAAAATAGGAATGCGGGTAAGCTACTACAAACAGCACAGTGAACGCATTATTGTGGCCAAGATAGATACGAAGCCCACACCTACTACAGTAGTACAAGTTTATATGCCAACTAGCTCTGCATATGACGAAGAAATTGAAGAAATGTACGATAAAATAAAATAAATTATTCAGATAGTGAAGGGAGGCGAAAATTTAATTAAAAATGGTTCAAATGGCTCTGAGCACTATGGGACTCTAACATCTAAGGTCATCAGTCCCCTCGAACTTAGAACTACTTAAACCTAACTAACCTAATGACAGCACACAACACCCAGTCATCACAAGGCAGAGAAAATCCCTGACCCCGCCGGGAATCGAACCCCGGAACCTGGGCGTGGGGAAAATTTAGTAGTCATAGGTGACTGGAATTCGAGTATAGGAAATGGGAGAGAAGGAAACGTAGTAGGTGAATATGGATTGGGGCTAAGAAATGAAAGAGGAAGCCGCCTGGTAGAATTTTGCACAGAGCACAACTTAATCATAGCTAACACTTGGTTTCAGAATCATGAAAGGAGGTTGTATACATGGAAGAACCCTGGAGATACTAAAAGGTATCAGATAGATTATATAATGGTAAGACAGAGATTTAGGAACCAGGTTTTAAATTGTAAGACATTTCCAGGAGCAAATGTGGACTCTGACCAAAATCAATTGGTTATGAACTGTAGATTAAAACTGAAGAAACTGCAAAAAGGTGGAAATTTAAGGAGATGGGACCTGGATAAACTGAAAGAACCAGAGGTTGTACAGAGTTTCAGGGAGAGCATAAAGGAACAATTGACAGGAATGGGGGTAAGAAATACAGTAGAAGAAGAATGGGTAGCTTTGAGGGATGAAGTAATGAAGGCAGCAGAGGATCAAGTAGGTAAAAAGACGAGGCCTAGTAGAAATCCTTGGGTAACAGAAGAAATATTGAATTTAATTGATGAAAGGAGAAAATATAAAAATGCGGTAAATGAAGCAGGCAAATAGGAATACAAACGTCTCAAAACTGAGATCGACAGGAAGTGCAAAATGGCTAAACAGGGATGGCTAGAGGACAAATGTAAGGATGCAGAGGCTTATCTCACTAGGGGTAAGATAGATACTGCATACAGGAAAATTAAAGAGACCTTTGGAGATAAGAGAAACACTTGTATAAACATCAAGAGCACAGATGGAAACCCAGTTCTAAGCAAAGAAGGGAAAGCGGAAAGGTTGAAGGAGTATATAGACGGTCTATACAAGGTCGATGTACTTGAGGACAATATTATGCAAATGGAAGAGGATGTAGATGAAGATGAAATGGGAGATACAATACTGCGTGAAGAATTTGACAGAGCACTGAAAGACCTGAGTCGAAACAAGGCTCCCGGAGTAGACAACATTCCATTGGAACTACTGACGACCTTGGGAGAGCCAGTCCTGACACTACTCTACCATCTGGTGAGCAAAATGTATAAAACAGGCGAAATACCCTCAGACTTCAAGAAGAATATACTAATTTCAATCCCAAAGAAAGCAGGTGTTGACAGATGTGAAAATTACCGAACAATCAGTTTAATAAGCCACAGCTGCAAAATACTAACACGAATTATTTACAGACAAATGGAAAAACTAGTAGAAGCCGACCTCGGGGAAGATCAGTTTGCATTCCGTAGAAATACTGGAAACGTGAGGCAATACTGACCTTACGATTTATCTTAGAAGAAAGGTTAAGGAAAGGCAAACCTACGTTTCTAGCATTTGTAGACTTAGAAAAATCTTTTGACAATGTTGACTGGAATACTCTCTTTCAAATTCTAAAGGTGGCAGGGGTAAAATACAGGGCGCGAAAGGCTATTTACAATTTGTACAGAAACCAGGCTCCTGAAAGGGAAGCAGTGGTTGGGAAGGGAGTAAGACAGGATTGCAGCCTCTCCCCGATGTTATTCAATCTGTATATTGAGCAAGCAGTAAAGGAAACAAAAGAAAATTTCGGAGTAGGTATTAAAATCCATGGAGAAGAAATAAAAATGTTGAGGTTCGCCGATGACATTGTAATTCTGTCAGAGACAGCAAAGGACATGGAAGAGCAGCTGAATAGAATGGACACTGTCTTGAAAGGAGGATATAAGATGAGCATCAACAAAAGCAAAACGAGGATAATGGAATGTAGTCGAATTAAGTCGGGTGATGCTGAGGAATTAGATTAGGAAATGAGACACTTAAAGTAGTAAAGGATTTTTGCTATTTGGGGAGCAAGATAACTGATGATGGCCGAAGTAGAGAGGATATAAAATGTAGACTGGCTATGGCAAGGAAAGCGTTTCTGAAGAAGAGAAATTTGTTAACATTGAGTATGGATTTAAGTGTCAGGAAGTCGTTTCTGAAAGTATTTGTATGGAGTGTAGCCATGTATGGAAGTGAAACATGGACGATAAATAGTTTGGACAAGAATAGAATAGAAGCTTTCGAAATGTGGTGCTACAGAAGAATGCTGAAGATTAGATGGGTAGATCACATAACTAATGAGGAAGTATTGAATAGGATTGGGGAGAAGAGAAGTTTGTGGCACAATTTGACGAGAAGAAGGGGTCGGTTGGCATGACATGTTCTGAGGCATCAAGGGATCACCAATTTAGTATTGGAGGGCAGCATGGAGGGTAAAAATCGTAGCGGGAGACCAAGAGATGAATAGACTAAGCAGATTCAGAAGGATGTAGGTTGCAGTAGGTAGTGGGAGATGAAGAAGCTTGCACAGGATAGGGTAGCATGGAGAGCTGCATTAAACCAGTCTCAGGACTGAAGACAACAACAACAACAACAACAACAATGCTTCTTATTGCGTGACGGATCATTATTATAAATTTGCTGGGAACGTTGAGATTTTAAATTGTCGGTAGGGATTTTTGAAATTCTTAATGAAATGTTTGTTAACTTTTCATATTCTAATAAACGATGTTGCCTTGAATGAATGTCACACGTACTTCATCCTAGCCCTTCCACTATCTGAAATTGTAACAATCTTAAAAATAATGGAAACCAAAAATGATAACTAAGGAGTCTTTTGCATTCATATTCTATGTGATTTATTATAGTTTCCAGTTTTGTACCTGTAAAGTGGGCGAAGTAACAATAAGGAACCGTAGTTTGTGACCTGATATTATACACAATGCTCTCTTCATCAGGTCTTACCGTATTCCTATGTGTACCGGGTGGTTGTAATTAAAGTGCACTATCACAGAGGTAATTATCGTATGGCAGCGAAACTTGCTAGTGCGTTAATGCTGACCGATTTACCCCGAAAGAAAGTTAGTTCATTCTGTCCTCTAGGTACGAATTAACGCAAAAAAAAGAGGTACAGATATGATTCCTTGCCTAATCGGCAGACAAGGTCAAAGAAACGAGAAAGGAATAATGTTGATGCCATTAACCGCGTTACACAACTTGTTCAATAATGCACTAGAGACGTTGATGAGATGCTGTAGAGCACCACATTTGCACCTGGTGACAAAAATTGGAACTCATTTTTTCCAACGTAAATCAGTTCCGCATTAACGCATTTCGGTTCCATATGATGAGCCCTTTCTGGACCTCTGTGAGTAGTTGTATTTTAATTATAACTAGCCAGTCTTTAGCAATTAGGGTCCATTGTCGGGTTCACTAGTTAGAAATAGATTATATTCTTATTTAAAAACTGTTGTTGTTGTTGTTGTTGTCTTCAGTCCTGAGACTGGTTTGATGCAGCTCTCCATGCTACTCTATCCTGTGCAAGCTTCTTCATCTCCCAGTACCTACTGCAACCTACATCCTTCTGAATCTGCCCTCCAATGCTAAATTTGTGATCCCTTGATGCCTCAAAACATTTCCTACCAACCGATCCCTTCTTCTAGTCAAGTTGTACCACAAACTTCTCTTCTCCCCAGTCCTATTCAATACCTCCTCATTAGTTACGTGATCTATCCACCTTATCTTCAGCATTCTTCTGTAGCACCTCATTTCGAAAGCTTCTATTCTCTTCTTGTCCAAACTAGTTATCGTCCATGTTTCACTTCCATACATGGCTACACTCCAAACAAATACTTTCAGAAACGACTTCCTGATACATAAATCTATATTCGATGTTAACAACTTTCTCTTCTTCAGAAACGCTTTCCTTGCCATAGCCAGTCTGCATTTTATATCCTCTCTACTTCGACCATCATCAGTTATTTTACTTCCTAAAAGCAAAACTCCTTTGCTACTTTAAGTGTCTCATTTCCTAATCTAATTCCCTCAGCATCACCCGATTTAATTTGACTGCATTCCATTATCCTCGTTTTGCTTTTGTTGATGTTCATCTTATATCCTCCTTTCAAGACACTGTCCATTCCGTTCAACTGCTCTTACAAGTCCTATTTAAAAACTAGGATTCAAAATTTACTGTTAGCGAATGGAGAATCAGAGACTCCACGTGTAGGAGAGATGTACATTACGCATGCAACTTCTGACGACTCTGTAAAAGTGGTGAAAATGTTTTGTACCTAAGTGCTCGGAAATATTTTAATCTTCAATGTCGATGTTAGAGCGATTTTTGTGAACTGTGTTGCACTGCTTTACGGAATTCACACCCGAGCTCTGAGCTTCAGATCCTAGAAATACGAAAACATTCGATGACTGCCATTGTGTAACGTCCTCTCGTCAGACTGAAAAGGATGCAATTTCAGTACTACATTGCGCAAATGGTAATAAATGTGCTTTTGATTGTGTGAATTTAAGTGTAAAGTTTACTATTTCTATTCAATAAGATGGCAATACTGATACTGAAAGAATAACTGTTTTAATCTGAATAATACCAAGTCACTGAAAATAGACTATGAATAACTGTTTTAATCTGAATAAAACCAGGTCACTGAACATAGACTATCTCCACCAATAGTGAAGCCCTTGATAGACGACGGTGATTCGAAAGTATCAAAGCGCAAGATGAATACGATTATGCATTTGCTGCCAAGAAATTCGAACCATATGTGTGTCTATTTGAAATAAATTCATTGTATTACAATTGAGTTTGATGTAACTGTAAACTTGGGTGCGATGGGAGACATGCGAAGAGCAAGCGAGAAATACCTATCAAGAACAACACACTGCAGAAAAGTCTAAACGTTAAGAACAGCTTCATAGACAAATTCTCCTAAGCTGCAATCTGTTATTTGATGTGTAATTCATTGCCAATCTGTTTACGTAGGACAAAGATGCACAAATTTTAAAACGATATTCTGAACATATCAGAGCCTTGAAAAGTAACAGAACACACTCCATTTTTGCAGATCATCTCACACAAGAAAACCACCACCAAAACAGCATTGAGGCTGAACTTGATGTCATCAGAGAAAGCAGTACACTCTCTCAAAAACTAGCAATAGAGGATGACTACCACATACAGAAAGCAATGATTCAAGGAAAGGAAGTCTTGAACGAAAATAAAACACTTTGCAACAAAACTCTCTTTGGAACACTCAGTGAACTATAGAAATACAACTCTCCACATATAACAAAGCAATCACACACTCAAATAGCTAAAAACGTATGTTTCTCATCCCCTGCGCCCTTCTTGCCCCCCTCTTTCTCTCTCTTTCTCTCTCTCTCTCTCTCTCTCTCTCTCTCTCTCACTCTCTCTCACTCTCTATCTATCTATCTATCTGTCTCCCCCCCCCCCTACACAGTACTTCTTATGGAAATTTCAAAATTTGCGTCACACTAAACAAGCCAAATAATGAGCAAGTGAGCAGCGAAAATAACGTGGCACCTTTCAGATAGTATGGAGACGTAAGTGTCTGCTAAAATCACGTTTTGTGGAAAATACATGTGAAGTAAAGATATCCGAGGGATAATACAAATAAAACGCTGTGAAAACACTTTTCATTATAGCAGAGATACACAACAGGATGAAAAATGTAAGTACGGTAACATACATAACCACCAGCCACGAAAAATATTTCAAAAATGCACAAATTAATTTACGACTAATTTGTAGATGACACGCTGTCAAAAAGACGAAAAGGGCACAAAAAGCGGGTCTGTAATAATATATTTTACTAGTAATGTAATTCTCAGATGAGAAATCCAAACAAACCAAACAAAATTCACATGTTATAATTTTTAGGACTAAAATAGACAAACGACCGTGAACTTTGTATTATATTTCACAGAAATAAGTTTGAACCACGGGGGAAGACACATAGGTAACGAAACATCTCTGGGCGCATAAAAGAAGACATAAATTGTTTTCCATAAGACGGAGTTTAAAATAGTTTTCATCAGAAGCTTTGGTTAATTCCAACATATATCACCAAAAGTGGTAAGGATAATGCGCTCCCAACGTATATCATTGCTTTTAACATGTGCGGTCGATAGCTGGAGGCTCACATTGGAGTTCGTAGTTGGGTATTGCTTAATCTTTTGAGTCCCACCAATATGAAGAAAAATATAATTTTAAATTTTTTTGCGTAAGCAAGCCACCAATTGTTTTTAAGAGGTGGTTTCAGTTTGGAATGTAATTTTAAAATTCTTCGTAAAGTTAACCTCAATTATCACAGAAAGCATAGTGGCAAAAAGCGAACTGTCAACTATTGTTTTCAGCAGGGGTTACACTCTGGGACACAAAGTGTTCAATCACTCATCACTTCATGTGTTATATTTGAAACCAAATTCGCTTTTTTATCTGGGCACAGTCCCACATCTCAACATTTCGATGAATTCATTATGCCTAAAACAAATTATAAATGACAAGCGAAAATAGGCATAAAGTTTAATAAGTTTTGTATCAAAAGTATGTAATGAGCCAGTGGTTTCATGTCGAAAGCAATCGAACAAACACAAATTTACGTTACCAGATCATTAAACATATTTACTTTCACTGACGACGACCTACAATACACTGTCACTAACAAAAAAAATTGTTCAAATGTATGTGAAATCTTATGGGACTTAATTGCTGAGGTCATCAGTCCCTAAGCTTACACACTACTTAACCTAAATCATCCTAAGGACAAACACACACACACACCCATGCCCGAGGGAGGACTGGAACCTCCGCCAGGATCTGCCGCACAGTCCATAACTGCAGCGCTTAGACTGCTGGGCTAATGACGCGCGGCGTCACTAATAAAAATATTTCCTACAATCACGTAACACAATCTCCGCATTGGCAACTGCTTTGAATGCTGTGTTACGTATCACCAGTGATACAGTTCGCGAGAGGCGTAGAAGTACGTCAGTGTACCACTAGGTGCCTGTCTCGCAAAGCAACAGCATCAGAGGTTTGATGCTAAAGGCAATGGTACTTCAAAAAAAAGTTATTAAAATGGTGGTTTCACCTAGATTCCGCTGGTACACAGAGGGTTAAATGACGTACGATTAACATATTGAGCTGAGTATTCACTCATAAACTGTCAAAAATATGGGTAAACTGTCATTTAACAACAGGAAACAGTATGAAAGATAAAAGAAGTTTGCATGTAAAATTAAATTACAGTACGTATTTCGTTACGAGAGCATAGCACGTGGTTGTGGTTAACCGCAAAAGCCACATCGGTTATTTGACCAAACTGTGAATGTAGTTCTTCTCAATAATTAACAGAACAGCGACATCACGCGAAGAGTGGTGGCAACACAAAAACAAGGAATTTCGACGGGGAAATTGTCGTGTGCCGACAGTTAGTGGATGCAGTATATTATAAAAAGGTCAACAGCCTTGCCGCAGTGGTAACCCCATTTCCCGTTAGAACACCGAAGTTAAGCGCTGTCGGGCTGGGCTAGCACTTGGATGGGTGACCATCCGGTCTGCAGAGCGCTGTTGGCAAGCGGAGTGTTCTCAGCCCTTGTGAGGAAAACTGAGAAGCTATTCGACTGAAAGTAGCGGCTCCAGTCTCAGGAACTGACACACGGTCCCGTTGAGCCTTCATGGCCCTTTCGTGAGAAGTTTAGATTTTTTAGGATATTACAAAAATATAATTGCTGTTATTATATTCTCGTTCCCTCAAATAAGAAATAGGCCTCACGCTGTACAACGACCAGATTCCAGACTGTAGCGTGCAACTCTGGACGAACACACGAGGGAGGCTTTCCTTTTTTTCAAAGACGTAGCAACCAGTGTGCCTTACCCAAAAATGTGCCATTCTCTGACAGGATGTTATTCTTCAGGTGACCGCTCTCACAGACCAAGGGAAGCAGATTGCGCCAGTGAACTCTGTGCGATCTGTATGTAGAATTCTGGTCCCTGAGAACAGCACTTAAGCTTGGCTGCAAAGTCCCACCATACTATATTTAGGAGAAAATGTTTCCACATAAAGTACCGTATTTCGATTGACATTGAAAAGTAAATTCCTTTTCACATTTGAACGTCTGTATAAACACTGAAGCGCCAAAATATGTGGTACAGCCGTGCGTATTCAAATACAGAGATATGGAAACAGGCAGAACACAGCCCTGTGGTCGGCAACGCCTATACAGGGTGGTCCAATGATCATGACAGGGCCAAATATCCCACGAAAAAAGCAACAAACGAGAAAACTACAAAGAACGAAACTCGTCTAGCTTGAAGGGGGAAACCAGATAGCGCTATGGTTGGACTGCTAGATGGCGCTTGCATAGGTCAAATGGACATCAACTGCGTTTCTTTAAATAGGAACCTCCATTTTTATTTCATATTCGTGCAGTACGTAAAGGAATATGAATGTTTTAGTTGGACCACTTCTTTCGCATTGTGATAGATGGCGCTGTAATAGTCACAAACGTATAAGTACCTGGTACCACGTAACATTCCGCCAGTACGGACGGTATTTGCGTCGTGATAAATTACCCGTGTTGAAATGGACCGTTTACCAATTGCGGAAAAGGTCGACATCGTGTTGATGTATGACTATTGTGATCAAAATGGCCAACGGGCGTGTGCTATGTATGCTGTCGATATCCTGGACATCATCCAAGTGTCCCGACCGTTCGCCGGATAGTTACATTATTTAAGGAAACAGGAAGTGTACAGTTACATGTGAAACGTCAACCACGACCTGCAACAAATAATGATGCCCAAGTGGGTGTTTTAGCTGCTGTCGCGGCTAATTCGCACATCAGTAGCAGACAAATTGCGAGAGAATTGGGAATATCAAAAACGTCGCTGTTGAGAATGCTACATCAACATCGATTGCACCCGTGCCATATTTCTATGCACCAGGAATTGCATGGCTACGACTTTGAACGTCGTGTACAGTTCTGCCACTGGGCACAAGAGAAATTACGGTACGATGACAGATTTTTTTGTACGCGTTCTGTTTAGCGACGAACCGTCATTCACCAACAGCGGTAACGTAAATCGGCATAATATGCACTATTGCTCTCCTGCCACCCACAACATTCTACACTGTAATCATCTTGATCGTCAGTGAATGATTAGGACACAAAGTGACCACAGCTATTCTAGAAATTTTCAGCTACACTCCTGGAAATGGAAAAAAGAACACATTGACACCGGTGTGTCAGACCCACCATACTTGCTCCGGACACTGCGAGAGGGCTGTACAAGCAATGATCACACGCACGGCACAGCGGACACACCAGGAATCGCGGTGTTGGCCGTCGAATGGCGCCAGCTGCGCAGCGTTTGTGCACCGCCGCCGTCAGTGTCAGCCAGTTTGCCGTGGCATACGGAGCTCCATCGCAGTCTTTAACACTTGTAGCATGCCGCGACAGCGTGGACGTGAACCGTATGTGCAGTTGACGGACTTTGAGCGAGGGCGTATAGTGGGCATGCGGGAGGCCGGGTGGACGTACCGCCGAATTGCTCAACACGTGGGGCGTGAGGTCTACACAGTACATCGACGTTGTCGCCAGTGGTCGGCGGAAGGTGCACGTGCCCGTCGACCTGGGACCGGACCGCAGGGACGCACGGATGCACGCCAAGACCGTAGGATCCTACGCAGTGCCGTAGGGGACCGCACCGCCACTTCCCAGCAAATTAGGGACACTGTTGCTCCTGGGGTATCGGCGAGGACCATTCGCAACCGTCTCCATGAAGCTGGGCTACGGTCCCGCACACCGTTAGGCCATCTTCCGCTCACGCCCCAACATCGTGCAGCCCGCCTCCAGTGGTGTCGCGACAGGCGTGAATGGAGGGATGAATGGAGACGTGTCGTCTTCAGCGATGAGAGTCGCTTCTGCCTTGGTGCCAATGATGGTCGTATGCGTGTTTGGCGCCGTGCAGGTGAGCGCCACAATCAGGACTGCATACGACAGAGGCACACATGGCCAACACCCGGCATCATGGTGTGGGGAGCGATCTCCTACACTGGCCGTACACCTCTGGTGATCGTCGAGGGGACACTGAATAGTGCATGGTACATCCAAACCGTCATCGAACCCATCGTTCTACCATTCCTAGGCCGGCAAGGGAACTTGCTGTTCCAACAGGACAATGCACGTCCGCATGTATCCCGTGCCACCCAACGTGCTCTAGAAGGTGTAAGTCAACTACCCTGGCCAGCAAAATCTCCGGATCTGTCCCCCATTGAGCATGTTTGGGACTGGATGAAGCGTCGTCTCACGCGGTCTGCACCTCCAGCACGAACGCTGGTCCAACTGAGGCGCCAGGTGGAAATGGCATGGCAAGCAGTTCCACAGGACTACATCCAGCATGTCTACGATCGTCTCCATGGGAGAATAGCAGTCTGCATTGCTGCGGAAGGTGGATATACACTGTACTAGTGCCAACTTTGTGCATGCTCTGTTGCCTGTGTCTATGTGCCTGTGGTTCTGTCAGTGTGATCATGTGATGTATCTGACCCCAGGAATGTGTCAATAAAGTTTCCCCTTCCTGGGACAATGAATTCACGTTGTTCTTATTTCAATTTCCAGGAGTGTAGAATGCCATACACGGTCGTTTTAGGGATTCTAGTTAGCTCCTCAACCTGGAACTGCAGGCACTTCTTAGTTTTGAAGTATCGATGACGCTCCTGAACGTGGATCTCTTCAATGTCTCTCTACCATCAGGAAGCCTTGCATACCACTGTCATAAACCCTCTGTAGCATCTCAAAAGTGTCTCTGGCACCGTTACCCTATTCCAGACTGAACTTAATGTTCACACGTTGCTCCAAGGCTTATTTCTCGACCGAAGTTCAGAAAATAGTGTTGAAATTTCGATTAATACGAGTACTCTATGAAGCCAGCGTAGTTAAATTTAAAACGGGAGTTAGTCAAAATACAACGCTAAGTAACTTATGCATCCGTTCACAGATGTCATTAGTAGTTATGCGAATATAAAATCAGTCACACTTCATGTAGGGCCCGCCGGCTTAGCTGGGTGGTAACGTGCTTGCCTCCCCTTCAAGCGGGCCCGGGTTCGATTCCCGGCCAGGTTGGAGATATTCTCCTCTCGTGGACTGGATGTTGTGTTGTCTTCATCATCATTTCATCCCCATCTCTGAAGCGCAAGTCGAATGAAATAAGACTTGCACTTGGCGGCTGAACTTCTCCTAAATGGGGCCTTCCGGACAACGATGCCATACGCTCATTTCGTTTCCATTTCATGTTGGACGAACTGCGTAGTATTTATTGATTTCTACTACATCTCATGGCGTATTTTCCGCGGCAACAGAATGAATGACTAAAGAATGGTTGGATAACTGGTATAACCGACTGACTCTTTTTGTTGGCCTCTTCCAGCCACTTGCCGCACGTTATTTCGAACTCAAAGAAGAGACAAATGGTCCTATCTCTCATTCGTATCTGAGAAAGACCAGTGCCACATGCTTGTCTTTTGCGGCACGAATATCAGCCTGAATGCATCGTTTGCGGTGTCACGGAGTCGACTGTATTTTAACGTTGTGTGTTTTGTATGCTGATAGGAGGAAAACCTTTGGTCTACCAAGGGACTTACTGTTGTGTTGGCTGAAGAGCCAACACCGTGTTACGAATCGAGGCCGAAATGCACGCGTTTTAGCTCACGCAGGCTGGCGTGAGGAGGGAAGAACTATACTGACGTGAGGTCTTGAACATGACAAGGAATTAGAATTTCAGAAAGCGGACGTAATTAGTTTCATACTTAACTTTAATCCATGAATGATGAACATCGCTCTTGATGGTACATGACTCACAATATTGTCTGTTCAGAATTCATTCTAATTACTGAATATGGCGCCTTGCTAGGTCGTAGCAAATGACATAGCTGAAGGCTATGCTAAACTATCGTCTCGGCAAATGAGAACGTAAGTAGACAGTGAACCATCGCTAGCAAAGTCGGCTGTACAACTGGGACGAGTGCTAGGGAGTCTCTCTAGACCTGCCGTGTGGCGGCACTCGGTCTGCAATCACTGATAGTGGTGACACGCGGGTCCGACGTATACTAACGGACCGCGGCCGATTTAAAGGCTACCACCTAGCAAGTGTGGTGTCTGGCGGTGACACCAGACTTACCATCATTTTTAGACGATGACGAGATACAGAAAGAAAGAATACTGATTACATTTAGTATGGCGTCGGATTCCTGTTCAGTTTAATTGGACAGATACTGCAATGTGTTTTGGGTGGCTGATTCATCCTACTAGTTCCGCCAACAAGCTGCCATGTTTATTCTATCCACCGTTTTTTGATACTTTAAACACATTCCTCCAAAGCAGTGGGACGTAGCGATAAAACAACTTGACAGACGAAGGAATATCTTAAAAATATGCATTCAGACGGAGTTTCCCGACGAGACTGATATAGCGTGCTACCACTGGTGATTTTTATTTCAATAAAACAAGTCTGTTCGATAACAAAAATAGACATTTTCTTGCAGTTGCAATGATGGACTAAAATACCTTCAATAATTATAAAACAACTACTATCAATATGCACACATAAGTGAAGAATTTAATCAGTTTTAAATGATGGAAAGAAGAATTAGTCCACTCAGTACCTAATTAAATGAGACCTTCGGGGATGCGCCAATCCCTGCTATATACCACCGCTTTAGATCAACTAATGAAAGTACTGCAGACTAGTTTTACCCTGAAGAATGAATGGATAGCTCTGTCAAGTAAACCACTAAAGAATGGTTTCAGTTGAAAGAACGAATGAGTACGTGGTTCAGCCGACAGAAGATCTACAAATTGAGTGCACTTGAAAAGAAAGACTGAGTAATTCAGTCATTATGCAGAACTACAACGGGCTTTATCAACTGTTTTCATTCGGTGGCCTCTCTCGAAAGAAAATAATTAATGAACGCTATCGATACGTGTGACTGCAAGTAACTGAGGCGACTGTTTTCGTCCGGCTACTCCCACAAACTGATTTCAGTGATATGAATGAATGGATAATTGAAACGATACCTAAAACTACAACCTTCCGAAGAACGAGGTCCCATGTCAGACGAAGTTGGTACCTCACGGCGGGACCAGAACCAAGAACAGTAGAAGGCAGATGGAGACGCAGCAACGAATGAGACATCGGCCTAGACAGAGCCTCAAGACGTTCCATACACTGCAGCTGCCGGGAGAGTACTTCCGTGAATGCACAGTATCTCGGCCCCAGTCTACAATCAGTGTATACGAAGACAGTCCTTAGTCAGATCCAGCAGGGCGAGTTGTATTAGAAGCCAGAAAAATATACCGAATTGAGATATGACTGTCATTCTGTGTTGTATCACGTGATAAGTTATGTTCAACGATAACAATAAACACAGTCATTCCTGTGGACATGGATTATTTCCATGTTAAGTATTCTATCTTGTTGAAGTTTTAATGATCTAATATTTTGTGTGTGTTGTAGTATCTGCTCGACCTTCACCGGAAGTAACTCAAGACTACTTTGAAAACGCGATTGTCTCGAGCGGTTTTTTCGTCCAGCACTGCAGAATGAGTAGTTTATTTTCCAACAACAGAATGAATCGACTGCTTTCATTCGGTCGTTCCCATTAGGATCCACACTCACGTCGCCCGCCAGCGTCAGGCGTGCCGCGATCGCCGTGACCACCGGCCACTATCTCAGCAGCCGGCGCAACAGCATCGCGAACCAACCACGCTGTAAACCAGACAACGACGCATAGCGCGGCTCTGCTCCGCGTGAACTGGAGATACGCGTCTGACGACACCCGCATAACATGTGTGTCTAACCGTCTCTAGCAAATGATTGAAAAGGGCTGTTTACGGACGATGTAACCCACCAACCACTCTGAGGGATCTACGCCGAGTCGCCGAAGCCGAGTGGGACAATCTGGGCCTACAGTGCCTTGATGAACCACGACGAAAACAGGCATGCATCAGTGCAAGAGGACGTGCTGCTTGGTATTATGGGCATCGGTGTGTACAGCAATCTGGACCACCACCTCTGAAGGTCTCGCTGTATGGTGGTATAACATGCAATTTGTGGTTTTCATGAGCAATAAAACGGGCGATGTTAATGTTGATCTCTATTCCAATTTTCTGTACAGGTTCCGGAACTCTAGGAACCGAGGTGATGCTGAACGTTTTTTGATGTGTGTACATGACTGGGCAGTGGAAGGCATCATGCACCATTAGCAAGAATTTGTTCAGGGTTGTTTGACGCTGTTTAGCCAGAGGAAAACGGACCATTTTCTTTGTTAGGGGGGGGGGGTCAATATGAAGGTGAGACAGGGCTTCAGTGTCGGCGTTTTCGGGTGTGAGGCGAAGTTATCCGCCAGAGTGAGACCCACTAAGGAACAGCGCCGGCACTGGACATGCTGCGCTGTCTTATCCCGACCCACATAACGAAGTCTAAACGAGGAAATCGAGCGTTAATGGTCAGACATCAAGTGAAATTTGCTGTCACACAAATGCAAATGAGGCAGGAGCCTGTCGTCTCGAGGCAGGAGAAAATCCTGACCCCGCCGGGAATCGAACCTGGGACCCCGTGCTCGGGACGACTACTAGAAGGAAAGAGTAAATCACATTTCCGCCCACTGGGAAAGTCATAAGCACCACACTGCAACTCAAAACGTGGAGGTACATTTCGTAGCTCTCTGAAGACGCATCGAAGCGAATGAACGGGGATAGGGGTACAGTCACGTCCACCGACTGATGTGGTTGTGGTAGCTGTTGAGCCGCAAGCGGCAGAAGAGCAGCTTGTTGTTCCTACCGAACCAGAGACTATCGGTCTTAGTGTGTTCCGTCAACCTGCGATCCATAACACTGATACTAGTTGTGGTGTCACCGCTAGACACCACACTTGCTAGGTGGTAGCCTTTAAATCGGCCGCGGTCCGGCAGTATACGTCGGACCCACGTGTCGCCACTATCAGTGATTGCAGACCGAGCGCCGCCACACGGCAGGTCTAGAGAGACTTCCTAGCACTCGCCCCAATTGTACAACCGACTTTGCTAGCGATGGTTCACTGACTAAATACGCTCTCATTTGCCGAGACAATAGTTAGCCTAGCCTTCAGCTACGTTATTTGCTACGACCTAGCAAGGCGCCATTATCAGTTACTATTGGTACTGTGAATCATGTAATGTCAAGAGCGACGTTCGTCATTAATGGATTAAGTATTCCACCAGCTACGTCCGTTTTTCTAAATTCTAATTTCCTTGTCCTGTTCCAGACCTAACGCCAGTCTGCGTGAGCTCGAACGCGTGCCTTTCGGCTCCTCTTGTAACACGGTGTTGGCTCTTCTGCCAACCACAACACTAGTTGTGAATGTGTAGATGAAAACTAGATAAGGTGAGATCTCGTCACCTCTAAAGTACCCATATCTGAAACGAACACATAATCCACAAGCAAAGCCAAGTTCTTCCGGAGCAGAACATAGAAATAATGTCTATAACGATATCCACAAAGTCTAAGTCTACAGAAGAGATGGTACTCGTAAAGCAGCAAGGCGCGAAAAGTATTGACTCATGTGACGTGACCTACTAGACTGAGCTGTCAGTGGCTCCGCCCACGTGAACTACATCATGCACCTCTGACAACTCATGGGCTCCAAAGCATCTGATCTGCTTCCGATATCCTCCGCTGGCGAGGATATTAAATGCACCAACTTCTCTGCCCTCCAGTTTACAATGAGAAAGATAGAGCCAAAAATTCGATAATCAGGACCTTGAAACCACATCCACATAGTCATATCCCTGGAAAAAATTTAAAGTCCTTAAGATTCAAGAAAGAACAGAAAATCATCTATCATTATCACTAGCATTGCCTTCTGTGCTTAGGTATTACTTGGAAATGATTGCACATTACACTACTTTCAAACAATATACTTGACCACTAAAGGGGAGCTGAAGAGAGGGGGAGGTATCCTGTTCCTGACCTCTTACAAACACTGACTCTCCTTACTCCCAATCACAGCTATATCACTAAACATGCCACTGTACCACGCCACTGCCAATTCACAAGTCGTTGTAGTATCTCACATGAGCACTGAAAGTGGGGCCTATCTCTTACCTCTAAACTGCCTGGTACTAAACACTGAGCATATGCGAAAGAATAATCAACTGAGAAAACATTGCTCCAGTAAACTAATAGTGAAATTTTTAGGGCAAAGTTCCACACTATAATATGTATCGATTGCACAGAGATGTATTACAATCCTAAATGAAAAGTAAACATTTATAAAAATCTCAAAACTCAACGGAGACTATCAACAGACTTAATTCACAGAGGCCCTGTTCAAAGTAGTTAAGCAGAAACCAGACTCAATCTCAAATGAAATGCATCTCAGTAGTAACAAGATATTTATTTAACACTGCTAGTGAATCTCCAGTGACAGTTAAGAGTTTACCTCCTTGACTGTCCTGCGTATCTACTGTACAATCACGTCGATTTGACTTTACCAGTGAGTGATATTTATAATGGTGGTATCAGCGGTCATTCTTCATCCCTATTTCTCGGACACAGCGTTGTTAAGAACAACAGATTTTCTGTTAATAATGCCCAGAACAAATGACCTATAAATTCTGGCCTGTAATTGTACTTCTAATAATAAATATTGTGACCAACTATCCCTAAGACACAGTCTCTCATGACGTCATAATCAAATAACATAATTTAACTCTGGGACTTCGTCATCCCACAATTTTCATGTCACTATTGCGTATCATTAGCTTACGGCTGGACAAGAAACACATGATGGCGGCAAGAAAATAGCTACTGACTAGAGCTGACAAGGACCACCACCTTAACTTATTGGTTTACATTTATTATTCCCACAGTTTACACATGCCTAAAACAATGTATTTGTTACATTATTTACTAGTATCCAGCGGCCATGCTTGTTCATTAACATTACAGTTGAGCTTCAACTATCCTGAAATTCTATGGTCTCATAAAATCAAACGCTTCAGAGCACAACTGAGCAGTGGTTTGGAATGGCCTCTATTTCATACGTGCTCTATTAACCTATGGAGTCAAATACACACTCTCTCAGCGTTCATTCTCATACACCGAAACAATCTCATTCTCATCGACTGCCTGACAAGCAAACTATACTTGTTTATCTTGTTTACAAACCTCGTCTGCGCGCATGTTAAATCAATAGAAGTTAATCTGAAAGTATTTGTTTTACTGCTAAAGGTCTCACCAAAATATTGAACTATCTATCTTTACTGTTTCCCTTCGATTTATTTCAATCCCAATACAAACGTCAGTTGCCTAAATATGCAGTGATCATGGCAACTTATTGTGCACCATATCCCCCGGTGCCATTTTCTATGCATTTCTTTGTACTCAGAAATATGTAACCTGACTTGCTCCACACACTCAGTATCCTACAGACGATATTTTTCCTGGCAAAGTTAATTTTAATCTTCGAAACGACCGTGCGCAATTTCCAGCACAATGTGGCCATCGTGGAGTCGCTGGGCAAATGGCTAATGTACTCATCCTTATTCTTCTCAAGGAGCACAAAATCAAAAGATTCACACGAAATTACTTATCTAAATTAGCTTACTCACATAAATTTTCCTACTCAAACAATTAGCAAGAATGATCGTCCTTGCTACACTCAGCATGCGTGTGGTGAAGGCAAATTCCGTCTTTAATCTTATTGTATCAAAAAACTTAAGTTGCTAAAAATGATATGACAAACGAATTTCACAAACAAATATATATAGTACACATGCAATCCTAAACTTATGAATGGTCCATGCACTTCTGGTCTGCTTTGTCTGTACAGCTCACTGTGACAAAGGCTGTACGTCAATTTACTCACCCTTGAAGAGCTTCACTTTATCAAAAATCGTCACACAGATATCTTAAATAATCTCAGCTTAGAAAGTAACACACAATAATATTTCAACTTACGTGTAACAACACAGTTACATTACTTTCTAATCACGTCCAACAAAGACGGACAGTTGGTCTGAAATAAAAAATCCTAACATTCCCAGATTTACCTGTCTAAAAAAGCATCAAAATTCCGAAAATCCCCTCCTTTCTCTTCCCCCCCCCCCCCCCACCCTTCATCTGCTGTCATAGTTGTTATCTTGAAAATAAGAAACATTATTTCTAACTATAGGCTTCAGTACTTCACATTCATACCAACCTGCAGAAAAGTAACCAGAACACACAACAAAATCAACCGTTCAGGTCGAGAACCAGCGCCAGAGTGCTGGAATACGGATGCCCACGTAAGAGACCTCTATCTGGTTAGTGGTGGGGGAATCCTCTTGCTACACTGGCCAAACGTAGCACTGGCTTGCAACTATTTTGGAATAGAAGCCTTCTTTTGTTTACTTTAGGTGAGCAGGTGACTGGTCAAAGATAACCAGTGATTACACATGCACTATCTATGGTCTCCTGCACCTTCTACACACACACACACACACACACACTTCACCTAATCATAAATAAATCATAAAACAATAAAAACGAAGATCTAAGAATCAACTGGTATAGGATGTACACTTTCAAATCCACGTACGTCGTCATTCATTTCTACTTCGACTGCCGGTGGCCAAGTATTAAATAAATTCGACGACATCGTGTTCTCACAAGAACAACGGTGCTAGTAAATATATCAGGGGTGAACTGAACCCGCTCACAGTAATCTATACGACCAATAACTCAAGTTCAGATTCCGTATATAAAGTTCAGATTCCGTATATCATCAATGAAAAACTGTGACCAACACACGGGCCTTTGTTCAAGAAACTAGAATGAATTTCATCTCACAACAGCAATAACTCTCATAACACATAACTGATCAAACTACTAGTGGCGTATTTCATTTCAGAAAACCACCACAGTCAAGTAGAATAATTCAGTACCAAAGGCAATATGAAAGAAAATTTATAAGTTCAAACCGCTGAAATAAACGTCAGAATTTTGACTACCCAGAATATGTTAGCATACTGAGATCCCACTAAAGTTGAAAATTTGCTCTACTGTAACTGCACATATGATATTTCACGATGGAAGTGACTCACCATACAAAAACATAAATTCCATTTCTAGTTTGCAGATACCACGGAACTCTCAGCTATCAACGCGTTCGCAGCTAGAAAACACTCCAATTATCCCAAATACTACACTTTACTTGATCCAATAGCTCAACACTTATTTGCAAAAATACAAAAACATGTGGTTATCTTCATACTTGCATAAAAAATGTTTTGCTTCTTAATACCCTCAATATGACGCACAACCACCATTCAGCTACACAGAACCCATATTGCGGCAATTACACCTTATAGCACTTTCGTAGAAATTACACTAGTTAAACCACTGTAAACCATTCCCACAATCTCTTCAAGAATACAGAATTTTCTCTAGATCTGACTTCACTAACCCTCAACACAAGAAAAGCAATTTCATGTTCATGGTGAAACAAAACACATGTATTCATTTTTCCCGATGCACCCGTTCATACAAAACAATAATACTTTCTTAAATAGGCTACAGTACCAGAAATACGTTAGCATGAATAGTCCGACTCCAAAAGCAAAGAAATATTATATTCCGTCCACTTAAGGAAGGGGAAATACAGCTCAAGACCAAAAATGTTACTTAAATTACATCTTTGTTCATAACACAAATCTTTTTCGGGTCACATATTTTTACATCTTTCACAGAATTAAGTGTACGTGATCTTGTGTCTAAGCGTTTCAAGCAATCGAATTGTTAGGTTCGTTTCCAAATATAGCATCGTATTGAAAAGAGATAATATAACCTGTAAACGAGATTCGAAGCTAAATTCATTAAGCAACAGAAATAGTGTATGAACTGATATAAAAAGGGTCGCCACTCCAGATTAGTCAGACAATTTCAGGGTAATTATTGTCAATCAGAATTCAGAAATAAGATGTAAGCCCTTAACCTTGAAAATAACGAAAACATTATAGGAGAAACATTCGCAACTGCTATAAAACTCCCTTCTGTTACGCACGAACACAGTAACAGAACTTCCTTCACTATATCGTCTACTAACTGGCCAATTTAATAAACACATACACTTAAAGGAAAGCCGGCCGGTGTGGCCGTGCAGTTCTAGGGGCTTCAGCTTGGAACCGCGCAACCGCTACGGTCGCAGGTTTCAATCTTGCCTCGGGCATGGATGTGCGTGATGTCCTTAGGTTAGTTAGGTTTAAGTAGTTCTAAGTTCTAAGGGACTAATGACCTCAGAAGTTGAATCCCATAGTGCTCAGAGCCATTTGAACTTAAAGGAAAATTAATAAATCACTGATCAAAATGATTTCTACTGTATGGAGACCCAAAAACTATGATAACATTCAACAACACTTTTAATAGCACCTTTAAATAACAGAAACGCGTAGCTGATAAATTATGTTATATTTTGTAGCAATGATTTAAGAAAACTGATTATACCAGCACGATGATTTAAATCAAATATTTTCTGCCGAAATTTGATTTTTAGGTCACGTTGTTTAATTTATTGACAACAGTACCTTTTAAACTGATTTAATAATTTGACTCGTGGCTTTGATCACTTTGATTATTAATGTTAGCAAAAATTCAAATAATTAACTTCACAGTCGTAAATACTCAGAAATTTCCAGTGTGTTTAAGAAGACTCAAATTCATGTCCCATGACTAAGGTCAGTGATGTTCTCGTTACACATGAACGCAAAGCAGTGAATGACTGATTGATCCCCGATACAAGTCTAAATAACCTGTACATTGCCTGGAGAGCTCTGAGTGATTATCTAATGCAGCGATAGTGCAGATCGTATTACGCAGTTCTGGCTGTTCATACACATTGTTCTATTCAATTTCTTCTTTTTACTGTGACATATATTACTCCACATTACTTCACATACAATATGCTGATAGCACTTCGATCCGAGGTCCCGTTTATAATAAACTGGAGTAATTTGGTCTTACTTTCTACTCCAAGATGTTCACACTTCGCTAACCAGCTACTGACTACGGTTTCATTGAGTGTTGAATTCGCGCCCACGTGTCCACCTCTGGCGCACTAACAGCGTAAGTAGGCTGTTTAGATTTTTATGTTGGTGACTCCATGTAGAGCTCCAAGACACAGACTGCCTTTTGTTTCCTTACGGTTATATTTCCACATATCGATTCCCTATCCATGAATCAGCGAAATGACAAATTATTTTTTATATTTAAATTGTAAAAGAAATATACTCCTTGACTACTCGTACATGGGAATACAAACATTTGAGAACAGACAGTACTATTAATAAATTATTAGTTAAATACAGAGCGTAAAAGTGTTAGTGTTACAACATCCATGGCATAGTTGTGTATCTCGAGACAAGCAAGTGCGTGTAATATTAAACAATAAGTAGTCTGAATCAGTTACTAGTATCTGAATATACTGCCAAAATTTCTACGCACGAGAACAGTTTGGATTTAGTTCGATGCGCTCAGATAATCAATGTACACTTAAAAATCATTTGAATCTTAGCATATACCACCACCTACTAGTTGCAGAAAGATGCAGATTGAAGTTACACAGTTTCATGGCACAAAGGAAATAATTCCAACTAAGCAATATGACGTCCACACAGGTAAATGTTCGAGTTCATCAGAGCACAGATTTTGTCACTGTGAAACATATATAATGCCTGGACAATATTCTGCATAAAATTATCAAAATTACAAATGAAATAACGAATATTCACACAAATGTATCATTGTAATTACAAGCTAACTTACCGCTGCTTTTGCCTGTAGTTTGCAGACATTTGATCAGAAAAGTATCAGAGAAAAAATATTGTAGTGTGTAAATTTATAAGTTCCAATTGACAGAATATTGTGTCAAAATTATTTATACTTCCCGTGAGACTTTTACTATGTAAATTAGTTATCAGAAGACTGATAGAGGACAATATTGATAAATGCTCTACCAATTGTAACTGCTCCCTACCTTTTGATCCGTAACTTGTGTATTCACCCAAGATTAAAACAATTGTTTTTGCCCTAAAACATGCCTCCAAAAATTATTTAAGGATAATGTGAGGCGATATAAATGGTAATAGGAAGGAAGCTTCGCAAAAGTGCAACAACAGCAGGGATAATCATTCGGTACTGATTTGAACATTGAATATGAATTGTGAACTGTGTGCTCCTACTTTCACTATGGCACAGTGTAAGCAGATGCTCTGTTAACTCCGGAAACGTGCCTTAATACCAATTGTTCATTATTGTTTAACAGCCAGCAATTCTTTGCTCATCGACCAGTATTAATAAGTACTACTTGTTCATCTCCCTTACCTGAATATCTTGGAGATAACTGTATCAGCCTCAAACTTACACTACCAGCTGAAAATCACTTAGAGAAGATAGAGTTCAAAGGGAGCACGCTACTGCAATGTCTTTAAGCCGTGGCGGCTTGACTTCATCTTCTCTTACCCCTTCATTTGCTGTTTCCCCGCTGGGTGCCATGAATTGCCTTTAGCTTTCTGTGCGTTATCGCTGGAGCGGAGTCTTGGATACAAGCCAGAGGGTATGGAGTGGGATATTCTCTGGATACGTGGCGGGAGGGCAATACGGACAGTGTCGGTCCGTCGGCGATGTGGTTCGTTGGCTCTGTTTGTGCGGAGACAGGTTAGTTGCATATGCACCTTTAATGGCTGCATCGAAGATTTCACCACTCCCTTCAGTGTGCTTCTGCTGAATTGTCTTCCCTTATGGCCATGCTGTGAGCTTTTGGATGCTTGCGTTTAGTATTGAGCTGTAATTATGGATTAACGACCTCTTCGTGTAGCAATGGTTGGTATCGCTCGTGCTGTGATATTCCCGCCTCTGTGACTCTCACTACATGGATTAAAGAAAATTCACTCGTTTCAGTTATTGCTACCCACAGCGAGTTTGTTTGAGTGTAATCCATTTACTGGTTAGTGTTTGTTCCGCAAGTGTGACGGTGGCTGGTGTGATAAACCTTTTGCATTTCCTTTATGTTTTCGTCTTCTTTAAAGGCAAAGAGAGAAAATGAAGCGGTAGCCCATCATAGAGCCTATGCCTACCTTCATGTATTTTTTGACTTTCAGTTGTTAAAAAAAAGAGTATTTTTCTGGTTCCAGTAGGAGGAAGGAAGGATTCGCGCTCAGCTAGTGAACGAGTGAGAAGCACGCCATTTTTAGCGGGTAATTGTAGACCGCCATTTTAGGGTCGCTATGAATAAGTGAGGAGTATGTAATTCATATGTGCACCGTTTAGAAAAATACAGTATTGTTTTATTAACAGAAAGTTCGTGTGAGTTGTTATTTCAAATAGTACAATAATTACAAGAACTGAAGCCCGCCTGTGTACTTTGGAAAACCACGAAGATCTGATAAGCTTTATGGGAACACGGTCAAGACTTCAAAGGTGAACACGGCGACCAAACGTAGCATTATAAAGAATGGTAAGCACAAATCTACAGCGGAGAAAAAACTACTTCGCCCTGCAAAATAATATGAACTAATACGAACTTATTTCCAGGCATAGCTCAGCTTCTTGTGCTTGTCATTCATGCCGAAAAATTAACCTCAGTAATTCAATACATTTTAAAAAGCCACTCATTTCAACATTTTATTATCATCTATTCCATTATTTTATTATATTATACTGCTTGCCATTATAGGTGCTACTTGAGGTTCTGTCTTACTATTACTTGTTTACGCCAGAAGTTGTCTCGTACCTTAAATTGGCGGCCTTCAAATCAGTGTTATTTTCCTGTCAGTAGTCAGGGCATTCGTCGTTACCTTAGAGTTTTATGAAATTGGGTATTTAGTGCTGTTAAATTGTTCATGAGCTCTAAGGTAAATCTGGTTTCTTAAGTGGTTGTTTTTAACGCCTTGGGATATAATATTTTAATTATTTTAAGGAAATTTGTTGAGCTAATGAATGCTGTTCAAATTGTGTTTTAGATATTTCTGAAATCTAAGTGCCATCGAAAAGAGCCTTACTTGTAAATGCTAACAATTAAGTACAATCTCCCAGAGGTAATCTCTTATTTCTCGTACAAATTTCGGTTTGGTGCAAACAAGTATCTGGCTGTGTAACCTAGGTGATTTATTCTCTGTTTTTCTATTCCAAGTATCTTTCTGAGATTAATCATTTCACTTTATTCAGTTAAGTTGGTTTGTGGGAGACGTTTATTACGTCATCATTTTACCGTTTTATGTTATAAGTGATGTTCGTTCTGAGTAATTTTGAATAATGTTATTGCTTGATTATTATGGCACATTTGAAGATTTTATGCCGTTAATCTGTTTAGGAGTGGGCGAATTGCATTTTCTTAACTTGTATCTTTTAGCTCATGTTTCACCTGAGTGGTGTTTCTTAACAGCTCTTAGTAGTTGCAAGTCCACTGTTTAGTGTGGTGCTTGGCCGCGGAGACCTGTCGCTCTTATCCACGGGCATGGTATTTTTTTGGGAGTGGTTGAGGCTGCCCGACATTATCAAAAATTGGTTCAAATGGCTCTGAGCACTATGGGACTTAACATCTGTGGTCATCGGTCCCCTAGAACTTAGAACTACCTAAACCTTAACTAACCTAAGGACATCACACACATCCATGCCCGAGGCAGGATTCGAACCTGCGACCGTAGCGGTCACGCGGTTCCAGACTGAAGCACCTAGAACCGCTAGGCCACACCGACCGGCCTGACATTATCGTAGTGGAGCTTTTCGTGCTAGCAGCGTATTACGTAAGTTTGTTTCGCTCATGCTCTTGTTTACAAGCTCTTAGGTTAAGAATTCCCGCCAAATATCTTGCGTCTCTCCTGGAATGGGTAGGGTAATATTATCCAATTTATGATTAACTTTCAGATTTTGTAAATCAGATTATTTCAACCTGTACTTATTGTGGTAATATTTGGAAACTGTGAGCTTACTTCGCTCTAGTGGACAATGTTCGAGATGTTTTTCTAAATGTCATGTAAAAGAAGACCTTGGTGGATCATACCAGTTGCAACTATTCTTACGTGCTGGTCTATTCTGAAGACTGAATGTCTGAACTTGTGTTGCAGTAATCGCAGCTGCAGATATTCCTTTCAAAAGCTAGTCTGATTAATATTAAACTTAGTTTAAATTCCTTTTCAAAATCCCTTTAAGAACCGTAAGTGGCGATTTGTTTTTAAAGTTTTGGAAGAGTAATTCTTTTGTTATTCCAAAGCCAAACTGCTTTAATTGAGAAATGTCTTACCCTATTATCTTGCAGTTTGTATTTATTACTGATTTATGGTCTGTGGCTTGGGGCCTTTGATAGAGGCTTAAACCGATTATTTGCAAAAATAAATCCTGTTTCTCATTCTTTGACCCTGTTAATACTGTATTCCATTTATTAGTATAATGTATTCTGTAAATAAATGTGAACTGTCAAAGGAAAGCTACGCGGGATTAGCCGAGCGATCTTAGGCGCTGCAGTCATGGACTGTGCGGCTGGTTCCGGCGGAGGTTCGAGTCCTACCTCGGGCATGGCTGTGTGTGCTTGTCCTTAGGATCATTTAGGTTAAGTAGTGTGTAAGCTTAGGGACTGATGACATTAGCAGTTAAGTCCCATAAAATTTCACACACATTTGAACTTTTTCTTTTTCAAAGGAAAAATTACGCAATTATCGTGGGTCCGTCTGTTCAAGAGTCCTTTGCCTTTCCCATCTTATGTAAGGAGATTTCAGTCTTCCTTCCAGAACGAATTTTCACTCTTCACTCTGGCATGTAGTAACTGTGTACCAGTCCATTCTAGACTTTACAGATTTTCACCTGCGAAACTTGCGGGAATAGCACTCCTGGAAGAAAAGACATTGTAGAGACCTGGCTTAGCCTCCGACTGGGGGACTGTTTGCAAGAGATGATATACTGGCTGAAATAAGGCTGTTAGGATAAGTCGTGAGTTGTGCTCGGGTAGATCAGTTGGTAGAGCATTTGCCCACAGGAGGATTAGGTCCGAGGTTCGAATCCCGGGCTGGCTCACTGTTTTCATCTGCTAAAATGTTAATGTGTTCCTTATGTACCAATTTTATGGATTATAAGAGCTTGTCGAAGGATTTCATTGACGATTCTAATGAGGAAGCCGTACCACATGCCACGTTTCATCTACATCTACATTTATACCCTGCAAGTCACCCAACGCTGTGTGGCTGAGGGCACTTTACATGCCACTGTCATTACCTCCCTTTCCTATTCCAGTCGCGTATGGTTCGGGGGGAGAACGACTGCCGGAAAGCCTCCGTGCGCGCTCGAATCTCTCTAATTTTACATTCGTGATCTCCTCTGGAGGTATAAGTAGGGGGAAGCAATATATTTGATACCTCATCCAGAAACGCAACCTCTAGAAACTTGTACAGCAAGCTACACCGCGATGCAGAGTGCCTCTCTTGCAGAGTCTGCCACTAGAGTTTCCTAAACATCTCCGTAACGCTATCACGCTTACCAAATAACCCTGTGACGAAATGCGCCGCTCTTCTTTGGATCTTCTCTATCTCCTCCGTCAACCCGGTCTGGTACGGATCCCACACTGATGAGCAATAATCAAGTATAGGTCGAACAAGTGTTTTGTAAGCCACCTCCTTTGTTGATAGACTACATTTTCTAAGGACTCTCCCAATGAATCTCAACCTGGTACCCGCCTTACCAACAATTAATTTGATATGATCATTCCACTTCCAATCGTTCCGCACGCATGCTCCCAGATATTTTACAGAAGTAACTGCTACCAGTGTTTGCTCCGCTATCAAATAATCATACAATTAAGGATCTTTCTTTCCATGAATTCACAATACATTACATTTGTCTATGTTAAGGGTCAGTTGCCAGTCCCTGCACCAAGTGCCTAGCCGCTGCAGATCTACCTGCATTTCGCTGCAATTTTCTAATGCTGCAACATCTCTGTATACTACAGCATCATCCGCGAAAAGGCGCATGGAACTTCCGACACTATCTACTAGGTTTTGGCTGCGTTTAAACTTGCAGTGAAGGTCTCTTTGCTTTCGCAGTAATTTCCTAATTTTGTTGTTGAACCACGTGGGTTTTTCCCGTCCCTCACAGTTTTACTCGGCACGTATCTCTCTAAAACGCATTTTACGATTGCCTTGAACTTTTTCCATAAACACTAAACATTGTCAGTGTCGGAACAGAAATTTTCGTTTTGATCAGTTAAATCTGAAATCTGCCTTCTATTACTCTTGCTAAATAGATAAATCTTCCTCCCTTTTTTATATTCCTATTTACTTCCATATTCAGGGCTGCTGCAACGGCCTTATGACCACTGATTCCCTGTTCTGCGCTTACAGAGTCTAAAAGTACGGGTCTGTTTGTTATCAGTAGGTCCAAGATGTTATCTCCACGAGTCGGTTTTTGGATAGTGCACTCAGTATAATGTCACTCGATGCTCTGTCCATACCACCCGTCCTAAACATCTGAATGTCCCAGTCTATATCTGGTAAATTGAAATCTCTAGACTATAACATGCTGAGAAAATTTATGTGAAATTTATTCAGAATTTTCTCTCAGTTGTTCTGCTACTAATGCTGCTGAGTCGGGAGGTCGGTAAAAAGAGCCAATTATTAACCTAGCTCGCTTCTTGAGTGTAACCTCCACCCATAATAATTCACAGGAATTTCACTACAGGATAAACTACTACTAACAGCGACAAACACGCCACCACTGGTTGCATGCAATCTATCCTTTCTAAACACCGTCTGTGCCTTTGTAAAAATTTCCGCACAATTTCTCTCTGGCTTCAGCCAGCTTTCCGTACCTGTAATGATTTCAGCTTCGGTGCTTTCTATCAGCGCTTGAAGTTCCGGTACTTTACTAATGCAGCTTCGACAGTTTACAATTATAATACCGATTGCTGCTTCGTCCCCGCATGTTCTGACTTTGCCCTACACCCTTTGAGGCTGTTGCCCTTTCTGTACTTGCCCGAGGCTATCTAACCTAAAAAACCGCCCAATCCACGCCACACAACCTCTGCTACCCGTGTAGCCGCCTGCTGTGCGTAGAGGACTCCAGCTACACTCCTGGAAATGGAAAAAAGAACACATTGACACCGGTGTGTCAGACCCACCATACTTGCTCCGGACACTGCGAGAGGGCTGTACAAGCAATGATCACACGCACGGCACAGCGGACACACTAGGAACCGCGGTGTTGGCCGTCGAATGGCGCTAGCTGCGCAGCATTTGTGCACCGCCGCCGTCAGTGTCAGCCAGTTTGCCGTGGCATACTGAGCTCCATCGCAGTCTTTAACACTGGTAGCATGCCGCGACAGCGTGGACGTTAACCGTATGTGCAGTTGACGGACTTTGAGCGAGGGCGTATAATGGGCATGCGGGAGGCCGGGTGGACGTACCGCCGAATTGCTCAACACGTGGGGCGTGAGGTCTCCACAGTACATCGATGTTGTCGCCAGTGGTCGGCGGAAGGTGCACGTGCCCGTCGACCTGGGACCGGACCGCAGGGACGCACGGATGCACGCCAAGACCGTAGGATCCTACGCAGTGCCGTAGGGGACCGCACCGCCAATTCCCAGCAAATTAGGGACACTGTTGCTCCTGGGGTATCGGCGAGGACCATTCGCAACCGTCTCCATGAAGCTGGGCTACGGTCCCGCACACCGTTAGGCCGTCTTCCGCTCACGCCCCAACATCGTGCAGCCCGCCTCCAGTGGTGTCGCGACAGGCGTGAATGGAGGGACGAATGGAGACGTGTCGTCTTCAGCGATGAGAGTCGCTTCTGCCTTGGTGCCAATGATGGTCGTATGCGTGTTTGGCGCCGTGCAGGTGAGCGCCACAATCAGGACTGCATACGACCGAGGCACACAGGGCCAACACCCGCAATCATGGTGTGGGGAGCGATCTCCTACACTGGCCGTACACCTCTGGTGATCGTCGAGGGGACACTGAATAGTGCACGGTACATCCAAACCGTCATCGAACCCATCGTTCTACCATTCCTAGACCGGCAAGGGAACTTGCTGTTCCAACAGGACAATGCACGTCCGCATGTATCCCGTGCCACCCAACGTGCTCTAGAAGGTGTAAGTCAACTACCCTGGCCAGCAAAATCTCCGGATCTGTCCCCCATTGAGCATGTTTGGGACTGGATGAAGCGTCGTCTCACGCGGTCTGCACGTCCAGCACGAACGCTGGTCCAACTGAGGCGCCAGGTGGAAATGGCATGGCAAGCCGTTCCACAGGACTACATCCAGCATCTCTACGATCGTCTCCATGGGAGAATAGCAGCCTGCATTGCTGCGAAAGGTGGATATACACTGTACTAGTGCCAACATTGTGCATGCTCTGTTGCCTGTGTCTATGTGCCTGTGGTTCTGTCAGTGTGATCATGTGATGTATCTGACCCCAGGAATGTGTCAATAAAGTTTCCCCTTCCTGGGACAATGAATTCACGGTGTTCTTATTTCAATTTCCAGGAATATATATATCACAAGGAACTAAATATTTCCTTTAAGGTACAATAGCCTCCGTTAAGTCACTTCATGGTTAGGTCGCCTATCATTGAAATGGATGTCGGGTCACATGTGCTATAGAATAAATTCTAAGTCGAAAAAACCTGTTTTAAGCACACGAAACTAAAAACGATGAACCAAGTAAAACACATCACACATGATTATATAAATCTCACCATATTATAGCGACGTGTTCTGCTCAGAAGATTCAATTTTATTCGATAGAGAAATGTCTAAATAACTGATTGTTACGGCGTGCTAGAAATGGCGACAAAAGAAGAGTCAACGTGTCTACTCCACCTGACGAAGATCAGCCAAGAAGAAGTGATTTGTGTGCAGCAAGCCGAGTGCCCGGAACAAGCGATTTTATCGCCTAGCCTTCCTATTGACTGACACGTTGAAATACCTTAGCGTCCCAAGAAATCATATTCTCGCATCAAGAAAGATGCCCTATTCCCGCTTTTGGTTCAAATGGCTCTGAGCACTATGGGACTTAAATTCTGAGGTCATCAGTCCCCTAGAACTTAGAACTACTTGAACCTAACTAACCTAAGGACATCACACACACCCATGCCCGCGGCAGGATTCGAACCTGCGACCGTAGCGGTAGCGCGGTTTCAGGCTGTAGCGCCTAGAGCCGCTCGGACACCCCGACCGGCCCCGCTTTTGATAGTCGACACACTGTCTAGAGCTGACGTTACTGGAACTGGAGACGAGGGGTTCGGATTTTGAAGTGGATAAATTAGAGTGAATAGGGAACTGAAGATACAGTATGTCATCAAAAGTATCCGGACACCTGGATGAAAATTATTTACAAGTTCGTGACGCACTCCATCGGTATTGCTGCAATTTAATATGGCGTTGACCCACCCTTACGCTTTCCACTCTCGCAGGCATACGTTCAATCAGATTCTGGAAAGTTTCTTGGGGAACGGCAGCCCATTCTTCACGGACTGCTGCACTGAGGAGTGGTATCGATGTCGGTCGGTGAGGCATGGTACGAAGATGGCGTTCCAAAACATCCCAATGGTGTTCTATAGGATTCAGGTCAGGACTCTGTACAGGCCTTTCCATTACAGGAATGTTATTGCTGTGTAACCACTCCGCCACAGGCCGTCCATTATGAATGAACAGGTGCTCGATCTTGTTGAAAGATGCAATCGCCATCCCCGAATTGCTCTTAAATAGCGGGAACCAAGAAGGTGCTTCAAACATCTGTAGACGTGTGCTATGATAGTGCCACGCAAAACGACGAGGGGTGCAAGCCCCCTCCATGAAAAACACGACCTCACCATGGTACCACCGCCTCCGAATTTTACTGTTGGCCCTACACACTCTAGTGTATTATGTTCACCGGGAATTCGCAATACCCACATCCTGCCATCAGATCGCCACACTATGTACGGTGATTCGTCACGCCATACAACGTTTACCACTGTGCAATCGTCTAACGTTTACGCTCCTTACACCAAGCGAGGCATCGTTTGGCATTTACCGGCGTAATGTGTGGCTAATGAGCAGCCGCTTGACCATAAAATCCAAGCTTTCTCACCTCTCCCCTATGTGTCATAGTACATGCAGTGGATCTTGATGCAGCTTGAAATTTCTTTGTGATGGTTTGGATAGGTGTCTGTCCTCTTCAGCTGTCGGCGATCCCGTCACTCAACAGACAAGATAGGCCTAAGCAGTTTTGTGCTGTCCGTGTCCATTAACGTTTCCGTTTCACTATCACATGGAAAAATGTGGATCTAGGGATGTTTAGGAGTGTGGATATCTTTCGCACAGACGTATGACGTGACACCCAATCACCTGACCACGTTCGACGTCCGTGAGTTCCGCGGAACGCCCTATTCTGCTCTCTCTCGATGTCTAATGACTGCTGACGTCGCTGATATGGAGTACCAGGTAGTAGGTGGCAGCTCAATGTAACTAATTTGAAAAACGTATATTTTTGGGTGCCCGGATACTTTTGATGACATAATGTATGTGTGACTAGTACTGGCAATAAGAGGCTGTTACCCAGAGGTGGAAGACTGGTTTGGCAAGAGAGGAAAATCGTTATCTTGTGTAAGAACATTGGAAACGAGAGATATTTTGCATGAATCCTATGTTCAACTCCACAAAATCTTCAGGTATTTGAGAGACACAGAGATATTTATTTGGGTGAATTGGGCTGTAGAGTTATCACGTGGGGACAGTAAACAGAGGTTTTGTTGAAGGAGGTATGGGTTTGTACTTGTCGCGGTATGTGGCAAGCGGTGAATTATGAGTACTGTATAAGGGGCAATCTTTACGAATATGTCGGGACTTACCAGTGAGTACAAGTGGTTAGGTTTTTTTTCAATAATACGCATAATGGTCGATATACTGGAGGAGACATTTGAAGTAAACGATGGCTTGGAGTTGTGACTTGGAGGGTTCATCATTATGTCGAATGACTTAGATACTCCGGTTTGCTTCAGTTTTAATGTTTCCTATCAGTTGACACGAAGGAGCAAACTGCTATGCAGCCAGAGCTGTTTCACCGGTAACAGAACTAAATTATATAAAAAAGCAGACAAAGTAAACGATGCTTTGAAAATACGCTTCAGTGGATACTTTTTTAATTTTTAAAACATTTTAGAAGATATTATATCACAGTTCTAATAACTGATGATAATGCTAATGCTGATATGGTACAATGATGATGCTCCACAAGTACGAATATGATCTTGTTCTTGATGAAGTTGGAATGATGAGACGACTATGGGGCCTTGCGGAACAGCAGGTAGAGAATAAAAGTCGTTATCAGGGAGAAAGAGGAACCTGGAAAAATTGAAAGATGGTGTGAGGTGAAGCGGTGGGTCTAGGATTGGAACAAAGGGTGTACCTCAGGACGGATTTCATCGTTGGGGAGTTTCATCGTTGGGTAGTGCTGATGTTCTGGCGACAGAGGATGGATAAGGCACGACTGTACGGAAGGTCGAATATCGATGCAGTAACACAGCTGGATGCCTGGATTGTTAATTAATAGGCATTAGGAGTAGGATTTGTTATGAATATGAAGATAGGGCACAGAGTGTGTTACTGTGAACAGTTCAGTGACAGGGTTGTTCTTGTCATAATCGACAGCAAACCAACAACGACAAAGATAATTCAGGTATGCATGCTGACGTCGCAAGCTGAATACGAAGAGATAGAGAAAGTCTATGAGTATACTGAAAGGGTAATACAGTATCTAAAGAGGAATTAAAATCGAGTAGTCATGGGGGACTGGAGTGCAGCTGTAGAGGAAGGAGTGAAGTAAAGGTTACAGGAGAATATGGGCTCGGGACAAGGAATGAGATAGGAGAAAGACTAATTGAGTTCTGTAACAAGTTTCAGCTAGTAATATCGAATACCCTGTTCAAGAATCACAAGGAGGAAATATTTTTAGAAAAGACCGGGTCATACGGGAAGATTTAAGTTACAATAAATCATGGTCAGACAGAGATTCCGAAATCAGACACTAGATTGTAAGGCATAACCAGGAGCAGATATAGACTCAGATCACAATATAGTGCTGATGAAGAGTAGGCTGAAGTATAATACATTAGTCAGGAAGAATCAAAGCACAGAGAAGTGAGATACATAAATAATAAGGCATGAAGAGATACCCTTGAAGTTCTCTAAGGCTATAGATGCAGCAATAAGGAAAACCTAAGTAGGCAGTACAGTTGAAGAGGAATGGGCATCTCTAAAACTGGCCATCACAGAAGTTGGAAAGTAAAACATAGGTACAACGAAGGTAACTGCGAAGAAACCATGAGTAACAGCGGAAAGACGTCAGTTGATTGATGAAAGGAGGAAGTACAAAAACATTCCGGGAAACTCAGAAATACACAAATACATGTCACTGAGGAATGAAATAGAAGGAGGTGCAGGAAAGCTAAGAGTGGCTACAAGAAAAATGTTAAGAAATCGAAAAAGAAATGATTGTCGGACGAACCGCCTCAGCATATAGGAAAGTTAAATCCAACTTGGGGGAAATTAAAAGCAAGGGTGGTGAGCGCAACGGGAATTCCACTGTTAAATTCAGAGGAGAGAGCGGATAGGTAGAAAGAATACATTGAAAGCCTCCATGAGGGGGAAGATTTGTCTGATGTGATAGAAGAAGAAACAGGAGCCGATTTCAAAGAGATAGGGGATACAGTATTTGAAGAATTTAAAAGAGCTTTGGAGGACTTAAGATCAAATAAGGCAGAAGGGATAGATACCATTCCATCAGAATTTTTAAACTCATTGGGGAAGTGACAAAAAACGACTATTCACGTTGGTGTGCAGAAATTATGAGTCAGGTGACATACTATCTGACTTTTGACGAAATATCATCAACACAGTTCGGAAGATTGCACGAGCTGACAATTGCAAGAATTATCGCACAATCATCTTGACAGCGAATGCATCCACGTTGCTGACAAGAATAATATACAGAGGATGGAAAAAAAATTAAGATATTTTACATGACGATTAGATTGGCTTTAGGAAAAGTAAAGGCACTAGAGAGGCAATTCTGACGTTTCGGTTAACAATGGAAAAAAGACTAAAGAAACATCTAGACACGTTCAAAGGATTTCTCGACCTGGAAAAAGTGTTAGACAATGTAAAATGGTGTAAGACGTTCGAAATTCTGAAAAAAATAGGGATAAGCTACAGGGAGAGATGGATCATATACAATATGTACAACAGCCAAGAGGAAGTAATACGTAAGACAAGGATGTAGCTTTTCGCCCTGTCTATTCAATCTGTACTTCGAGAAAGCAATGATGAAAAAAAAAGGAAGATTCAGGAGTGGATTTAAAATTCAAGGTGAAAGGATGTCAGTGATACGATTCGCTGACGACACTACTAGTCTAAGTGAAAGTGGAAAAGAATTACATGATCTGCTGAACGGAATGAACAATCTAATGAGTACATAGTATTATTTGAGAGTAAATCGAAGAAAGACGAAGGTAATGAGAAGTAGTAGAAATGAGAACAGCGAGAAACTTAACATCAGGATTGATGGTTAAGAAGTAGCTGAAGTTAAGGAGTTCTGCTACCTAGACAGTACAGTAACCGATGACGGATGGAGCAAGGAGGACATCAAAGGTAGACTGTTGTTGTTGTGGTCTTCAGTTCTGAGGCTGGTTTGATGCAGCTCTCCATGCTCTGCTATCCTGTGCTAGCTTCCTCATCTCCCAGTACCTACTGCAACCTACATCCTTCTGAATCTGCTTAGTGTATTCATCTCTTGGTCTCCCTCTACGATTTTTACCCACCACGCTGCCCTCCAATACTAAATTGGTGATAACTCGATGCCTCAGAACATGTCCTACCAACCGATCCCTTCTTCTGGTCAAGTTGTGCCACAAACTTCTCTTCTCCCCAATCCTATTCAATACTTCCTCATTAGTTATGTGATCTACCCATCTAATCTTCAGCATTCTTCTGTAGCGCCACATTTCGAAAGCTTCTATTCTCTTCTTGTCTAAACTATTTATCATCCATGTTTCACTTCCACACATAGCTACACTCCATACAAATACTTTCAGAAATGGCTTCCTGACACTTAAATCTATACTCGATGTTAACAAATTTCTCTTCTTAGAAACGCTTTCCTTGCCATTGCCAGTCTCCATTTTATATCTTCTCTACTTCGACCATCATCAGTTATTTTGCTCCCCAAATAGCAAAAGTCCTTTACTACATTAAGTGTCTCATTTCCTAATCTAATTCCCTCAGCATCACCCGACTTAATTCGACTACATTCCATTATCCTCGTTTTGCTTTTGTTGATGTTCATCTTATATACTCCTCTCAAGACACTGTCCATTCCGTTCAACTGCTCTTCCAACTCCCTTGCTGTCTCTGACAGAATTACAATGTCATTGGCGAACCTCAAAGTTTTTATTTCTTCTCCATGAATTTTAATACCTACTCCAAATTTTTCTTTTGTTTCCTTTACTGCTTGCTCAATATACAGATTGAATAACATCGGGGAGAGACTAAAACCCCGTCTTACTCCCTTCCCAACCACTGCTTCCCTTTCATGTCCTTCGACTCTTATAACTGCCATCTGGTTTCTGTACAAATTGTAAATAGCCTTTCGCTCCCTGTATTTTACCCCTGCCACCTTTAGAATTTGAAAGAGAGTATTCCAGTCAACATTGTCAAAAGCTTTCCCTAAGCCTACAAATGCTAGGAACGTAGGTTTGCCTTTCCTTAACCTTTCTTCTAAGATAAGTCGTAAGGTCAGTATTGCCTCACGTGTTCCAGTATTTCTATGGAATCCAAACTGATCTTCCCCAAGGTCGGCTTCTACTAGTTTTTCCATTCGTCTGTAAAGAATTCGTGTTATTATTTTGCAGCTGTGGCTTATTAAACTGATTGTTCGGTAATTTTCACATCTGCCAACACCTGCTTTCTCTGGGACTGGAATTATTATATTCTTCTTGAAGTCTGAGGGTATTTCGCCTGTTCATACATCTTGCTCACCAGATGGTAGAGTTTTGTCGGGACTGGCTCTCCCAAGGCCGTCAGTAGTTCCAATGGAATGTTGTCTACTCTGGGAGCCTTGTTTCGACTCAGGTCTTTCAGTGCTCTGTCAAACTCTTCACGCAGTATGGTATCTCCCATTTCATCTTCATCTACATCCTCTTCCATTTCCATAATATTGTCCTCAGGTACATCGCCCTTGTATAGACCGTCTATATACTCCTTCCACCTTTCTGCTTTCCCTTCTTTGCTTAGAACTGGGTTTCCATCTGAGCTCTTGATGTTCATACAAGTGGTTCTCTTATCTCCAAAGGTCTCGTTAATTTTCCTGTAGGCAGTATCTATCTTACCCCTAGTGAGATAAGCCTCTACATCCTTACATTTGTCCTCTAGCCATCCCTGCTTAGCCATTTTGCACTTCCTGTCGACCTCATTTTTGAGACGGTTGTATTCCTTTTTGCCTGCTTCATTTATTGCATTTTTATATTTTCTCCTTTCATCAATTACATTCAATATTTCTTCTGTTACCCAAAGATTTCTACTAGTCCTCGTCTTTTTACCTACTTGATCCTCTGTTGCCCTCACTACTTCATCCCTCAACGTTACCTATTCTTCTTCTTCTGTATTTCTTTCCCCCATTCCTGTCAATTGCTCCTTATGCTCTCCATGAAACTCTGTACAACCTCTGGTTTAGTCAGTTTATACAGGTCCCATCTCCTTAAATTCCCACCTTTTTGCAGTTTCTTCAGTTTTAATCTACATGTCACAACCAATAGGTTGTGGTCAGAGTCCACATCTGCCCCTGCAAATGTCTTACAATTTAAAACCTGGTTCCTAAACGTCTGTCTTACCATTATATAATCTATATGATACCTTTTAGTATCTCCAGGGTTCTTCCATGTATACAGCCTTCTTTCATGATTCTTAAACAAAGTGTTAGCTATGATTAAGTTGTGCTCTGTGCAAAATTCTACCAGGCGGCTTCCTCTTTCATTTCTTAGCCCCAATCCATATTCACCTACTACGTTTCCTTCTCTCCCTTTTCCTACATTCTAATTCCCGTCACCCATGACTATTAAATTTTCGTCACCCTTCACTATCTGAAGTAGACTAACTATGGCAAAAAAGGCATTCCTGGCCAAGAGAAGTCTACTAATATCAAATATCGGCCTTAATTTGTGGAAGAAATTTCTGAGAGTGTACGCCTGGAGTACAGAATTGTATGGTAAAGAAACATGGACTGTGTGAAAACCGGATCAGAAGAGAATCGAAGCATTTGAGATGTCGTGCTACAGACGAATGTTGAAAATTAGGTGGACTGATAAGGCAAGGAATGAGGAAGTTCGACACAGAATCAGAAAGGAAAACACTGATAAGGTGAATGCACAGGATGATAGGACATCTGTTAAGACATGAGGGAATGACTTCCATAGTACTAGAGGGAGCTGTAGAGGTCAAAAACTGTAAAGGAAGACAGAGATTGGAATACATCCAGCAATTAATTGAGGACATAGGTTGCAAATGTTACTCTGAGATTAAGAGGATTTTGTCGTTAATATATTGGCTCTGAAAGTGTTTCAAGAACAGAAGATGCTGTAAGAGATGAGTGATTTGGTATAGGATACGAATTGGGAAAGGTATGCTGATATGGAAACCGCAGCTGAGCGCATGTCTACCGAGAATTTCAAGGGCTTTATAGAATTTGGTGCTCCTGTTTTATCTAATTCTTTTATGCATCTGCTACTTTTAAACGTATGTATTGAAATAACAGTTTATTCTTTATCATGTAGGCCAGTTTACATGAAAACGAAATAAGCTGGCCTTCTCTAGGAGGAGTGTAGTGGTTGGTGAACACGAAACAAAGACACAGCGAGAAGAGAGAAGTTGTGCAGTGTCTTTGACTTAGCAGCGTGGCGGTAGCACCGTAGCGCCGGCTGGCGGGCTACGACGTTATTAATACCTGTTTCCGCTTCCTGGCTGCCGCCTCCAGAGCTGGCCCGCCGTATTTCACCAGACGCCGCTGCTGCTGCTACCGCTCGCCGGGTAGCGCTCCTCCCAGGGGCTGCCAGCTGCGAGCTCTACAAAACCATAGTGGCTGCGCTACTACTATAAGAAAAAGATAGTTTGCTCTCAATAAAGTAAACCGCACTTTTAGCTCAGCATTTAGTTTCTTCCAATATCTGACACGGCAAGTCCCGCTACCGATCCGCTCGTGGCTCAGAAGTCATACAGAAACCTCATGCTGGGCAATCACAGGAAGATATACATCCATTTACATATGCTCGGAAGGCGATCATGTGGTTTGTGGTGTAGTGAGCTCTAATATTTTCGTCAACGTTCTTCTGAATAGCCAGACATGGCTTCTCCTGTTCCAAACTCTTCATATTAGAGTAGCGCATGCTACCAATGTACTTGATTATTTGTTGGATACATGCGAATCTCTGTCTACCCCTATTTTTCTTTCCCTGTAAAGCTTGGATTTTTACAATAGAAGACATTCCTATAATCATGTCACTTCTTCTTTCAATCTTTTCTACATCTATCTACATCTACATCTACATCCATACTCCGCAAGCCACCTGACGGTGTGTGGCGGAGGGTACCCTGAGTACCTCTATCGGTTCTCCCTTCTGTTCCAGTCTCGTATTGTACGTGGAAAGAAGGATTGTCGGTATGCTTCTGTGTGGGCTCTAATCTCTCTGATTTTATCCTCATGGTCTCTTCGCGAGATATACGTAGGAGGGAGCAATATACTGCTTGACTCTTCGGTGAAGGTATGTTCTCGGAGCTTTAACAAAAGCCCGTACCGAGCTACTGAGCGTCTTTCCTGCAGAGGCTTCCACTGGAGTTTATCTATCATCTCCGTAACGCTTTCGCGATTACTAAATGATCCTGTAACGAAGCGCGCTGCTCTCCGTTGGATCTTCTCTATCTCTTCTATCAACCCTATCTGGTGCGGATCCCACACTGTTGAGCAGTATTCAAGCAATGGGCGAACAAGCGTACTGTAACCTACTTCCTTTGTTGTCGGATTGCATTTCCTTAGGATTCTTCCAATAAATCTCAGTCTGGCATATGCTTTACCGACGATCAACTTTATATGATCATTCCATTTTAATCCATGATCCTCATGTATTGAAACGTCCCCTTTGAACAATTACACAAGATTGTGCTTAAACTGACACACAATAATTTTAGCGCAATGCAATCTGACTTTCAAAAATCCCTACAAAAGAATGGCCCTGACTAACATTAACCTATACGTTTCACAAATCACTTACCTCACAAAAATATTCGGTACTCGAACTACTGCAATACAGCGTGCGCCACAACTGCCAGCTAAATAAAAGATTCAAACTACTGAAGGCAGTAACTACTGATAGGCATAGTTAGCAAATGAAAGATTTTGATAGAAAACAAACAATGTATTTACCTCAATAGTGTTCAAAAGTCATAATGTATATAGCAGTTCATGACATCCAGTCTTACAAATTTCAAAACTCCGCCATCTCTCTCCCCACACCCACCACCGCTGGCGGCTCACCTCCAACTGCGCAACGCTACGCTCTGTTGACAGCCAACTGCCCAACACTACAATGGCAGACAACAATGCAAACTAGCCACAGACTGCACAAAGCACAGCCAGTGATTTTCGTACAGAGCGCTACGTGGCGTTACCAATAAAAGAACCTAAACAGCCTACTTTGAGGCAAGCTGCCAGTGGTGGTAGATGTGGGGAGAGAGAAGGCGAAGTTTTGAAATTTGTAAGACTGGATGTCATGAACTGCTATATATATACATTATGACTTTTGAACACTATTGAGGTAAATACATTGTATGTTCTCTGTCAAAATCTTTTATTTGCTTATTATGTCTATCAGTAGTTAGTGCCTTAAGTAGTTTCAATCTTTTATATAGCTGGCAGTAGTGGCGCTCGCTATATTGCAGTAGTTCGAGTAACGGTGATTTTTGTGAGGTAAGTGAATTGTGAAACGTATAGGTTGTGCGCAATTTTGGTGTTAAACTTATGCTAATCCTGCAACTTCTTCTGATGCTGCTTCTCATTACATGAAGGAAATTATGGTCTACATCTACATCTACATTTATACTGCGCAAGCCACCCAACGGTGTGTGGCGGAGGACACTTTACATGCCCCTATCATTACCTCCCTTTTCTGTTCCAGTCGCGTATGGTTCGCGGAAAGAACGACTGTCTGAAAGCCCCCGTGCGCACTCGAATCTCTCTAATTTTACATTCGTGATCTCTGGAGGTATAAGTATGGGGAAGCAATATATTCGATACCTCATCCAGAAACGCACCTTCTCGAAACCTAGCGAGCAAGCTACACCGCGATACAGAGCGATACAGAGTCTGCCATTTGAGTTTGCTAAACATTTCCGTAACTCTATCACGCTTACCAAATAACCCTGTGACGAAACGCGCCGCTCTTCTTTGGATCTTCTCTATCCCCTCCGTCAACCCGGTCTGGTACGGATCCTACACTGATGAGCAATACTCAATTATAGGTCGAACGAGTGTTTTGTAAGCCACCTCATTTGTTGATGGACTACATTTTCTAAGGACTCTCCCAATGAATCTCAACCTGGTACCCGCCTTACCGACAATTAATTTTATATGATCATTCCACTTCAAATCGTTCTGTACGCATACTCCCAGATATTTTACAGAAGTAACTGCTACCAGTGTTTGTTCCGCTATCATATAATCATACAATAAAGGATCCTTCTTTCTATGTATTCGCAATACATCACATTTGTCTATGTTAAGGGTCAGTTGCCACTCCCTGCACCAAGTGCCTATCTTCTGCACATCTTCCTTCATTTCGCTACAATTTTCTAATGCTGCAACTTCTCTGTATACTACAGCATCATCCGCGAAAAGCCGCATGGATCTTCCGACACTACCTACTAGGTCATTTATATGTGAAAAGCAATGGTCCCATAACACTCCCCTGTGGCACGCCAGAGGTTACCTTAACGTCTGTAGACGTCTCTCCATTGATAACAACATGCTGTGTTCTGTTTGCTAGAAACTCTTCAATCCAGCCGCACAACTGGTCTGATATTCCGTAGGCTCTTACTTTGTTTATTAGGCGACAGTGAGGAACTGTATCGTATAGTCCATAGTAGGCTGTATTGTTTTTATCCCTTATAATCTATGCTACCGGCCGATTTCGACATTTACATTGTCAAGCACCTGAAACGAAACATACCAACATGGGCACTCTATAACATCAGTACATACATTACAAAAACACAATAACAATCTTGTTATATACGTGACACAAGCGTGTATCTCTATTTAAATATGGATCAGCATCACATGATGCATCACGCAATTGAAATTTCTGTTCCACTCTTGAGGCCACATTTTATATAGTCTGTATCCAATATTATTAGTGAATGAAAGCGTGACATTACAGCTACATGAACACATGGCAATACGTGAAAGCTGTACCCAATTCATATGTAAACTTAGGATTACAACATGGAGCAACAGCTCATTGTAATTGTCAGTTTACACTTTGAGTGGCTATAGCTTACACGTGTTGTTAGGTGTTCATCTAGAACAGTGGTCGTCAAACTTCATCTCAGAGGAGCACTTGCAACCTACGTCCTCAGTTACTTGCTGGATGTATCCCAGTCTCTGTTTTCCTCTACAGTTTTGCCCTCTGCAGCTTCCTCTAGTACCGTGGAAGTCATTCCTCGATGTCTTAACAGATGTCCTACCATCCTGTCCCTTCTCCTTGTCAGTGTTCTGCGCATAGTCCTTTCCTCCCCGGTCCTGCCAAGAACCTCCTCATTTCTCATCAGTCCACTTAATTTTCAACACCCGTCTGGAGCAACACATCTCAAATTGCTTCGATTCTCTTCTGTTCCGGTTTTCCCACAGTCCATTTTTCACTATCGTACAGTACTGTGTTCCAAAAGTACATTCTCCAAAATTCCTACCTCAAATTAAAGCCTGTGTTTAATACTAGTATAATTCTCTTGCCAGTGCAAGTCTACTTTTGATGTCCTTCTTTCCCCAATTGTCATAGATTATTTTGCTGCCTACGTAGAAAAATTTCTTAACTTCATCTACTTCGTGGCCATCAATCCTAATGTTAAGTTTCTTGCTGTTCACATTTCTGCTACTTCTCATTACATTCGTCTTTCTCTGATTTACTCTCAGTCCACATACTGTACTCAATGGATTGTTTATTCCATTCAGCAGATCCTGTAATTCTTCTTCACTTTCACTGAGGATAGCAATGTCATCAGCGAATCGTATCACTGAAATAATTTCACCTAGAATTTTAATTCCGCTTCTGGACCTTTCTTTTATTTCCATCATTCCTTCTCCGTATGCAGATGGAACAGTAGGGCGATAGACTAAATTCCTATCTTACATCCTTTCTAATCCGAGCACTTCGTTCTTGGTCGTCCACTCATATTATTCTCTCTTGGTTCTTGTACATATTCTGTATTACCCGTCTCTCGCTATAGCTCACCCCTATTTTTCTCAAAAACGGCAACTCAACTAGATGTAATGACATGCTTTCATTCGCGTGTCATACTGGATGTGTACTATATAAAATGTATCCTAGAGTGCGGAATAGAAATTTCAGTCACGTGCCACATCTTACCTGAAGCCTCATGTGATACTTATCCACGTTAAGTAGAGATGCTAGCTTGTGTCATGTCTGTAATAAGATTGTTGTTGATATTATAGTGTGCTCCGTTTTGGTATCATTCTAGGTGCGTTATAATGACATAATTGTCGAATAGGCCTATATCAAAGTTAATAAAAAATTTAAAAAATGTAATCCACAACGGACCATGCGTTCCTTCATAAAATGTCTAGATGCTGTAGCCCTGTACAGAAACAAAATTATTTCTCATTATTTTCACGTTTATCTGGCTTACCCTCCGTCCATATGTGTACTCATTAGAACATTTTATTTATTTTATTTATTCACCTTGTATTTTAACCCACTCCTGAACTTTTTATTTCCATTACCACTTCTTGGATTCATAATTTGCACAGTAGGAGCCAAAGACTATATCCCTATATTCTTTTCTTTTTAATACGAGTAATTAAACTGCTTTTCTGAGAGTTTCTGACATACTGCATCATTTCACATTGTCTAATTCTATACGTAGCCAAATACTGTGAAAGTGTCTATCTTCTTTAAGTCTTGCTATTATTATCAAGTGCAACGACAGAACAGTCTACCTGGTGGCTTTATCTTTCCTAAAGTCAATCTAATCGTCATATAACAGATAATTTCTTTACTTTTCATAAGAGAGTCTTTCAGTGGGACTCGACCATCTTTGGCTCAGTAATATACTCTTGTAACTTATTTCAATACATACAGTCGTGATCGTATTTAAGTTGTTTACCTTTATTTTCAACGATAACTTAAACGCGTTCACGACTGGGTCCACTGAAATAAGTTAGAATATTGTAAAGATCACTTTTTTTTCTATAACAATGTTGCGAAAAATATGCTCTTTTCTTGGTCGCTATGTTCTCTTTATTATCACTCCCGATCACGCGTTTCGCTTTCTGTAGTACACGGAACTAATATAAAAGGGACAGAACAAATTTTCGTATAAACAATGCTCAGAATAATTGTGGTGACGCATGAGCTGATCACATACCTTATGGATGCATAGTAACTAGTCAGAGTGAAAACATCAACATCTAAAGACAGTCTGGTTCTCGCCGTGCGGCGCATTACAAATCAAACTTTTTCGGCCACCAGGTGGCTGCAGTGAGCGGTGTGTAGCAACTATAAGTTCCCCAGCTTGGCCCGGAAAACACAAGATGCCCCCACACCTTGAAGTTGCAAACCAGCCTACACTCTGCAACACAGTGTAAGATTAAAGCCGTTGATTATATTAAGCAGCCTGTCGAGTCTTTTCTGCCCCATAACTTCAGTACAAAACTGCGAAAGGGAAGTAAAATGATCAACCGCTTCAAAGTAGCGGTTTCCAGGGAAGTTCTGACGATCAACAAGCTCTACGTACCATAACGGCATTCACCTTAAGTGATTCATGGAAATCATGGGTAACCTAAGTATGGATGCCCTTACGCAGATTTGACTCACCGACGCCCGATTATGAATCCGTAGCACTTTACTTCCCCGCGGACTTATAGTCCGCCTGCTGCAGCCTGCAGGACAGAGTGACTGCGATGTAAACAAATGACCATTCGAACAGAAAATGCCGTTTAGCAGTTATTCGCCAGCAATGATCTTACCAATTATATTATATTTATAAAAAAAATTATTTGTTCAGCATCTGAGAAAAGAAATTTTTGATGTGTTGTCTTACGTTTCTCATTTTGAAAAACTTAAGCACACATTATACAATGTACTGTTTAGCACTTTTTATCACTAACAACCATTGGTAGACGGCGGTAATCACTCATTTGTATTTTGACTCTGCTATATATTATATATCAAATTATATTTTTGATACTGAGCTCACATCTCAAGATCGCAGTCTGATACGGTTAAAATTGGTAATCTAGAAATATGTATGTTATTATGTCACACAATCAATATTTTTTAATTATTCATTCAAATTTGTATTAAAAATAAAAAATAAATTTCTAACCAGTATGTAATCATATGAAAGTGTATTATGAATGTAAAATGAGCCATTCCACATCATTACAATTAACTGTATATATGATCCCCCCATGAACCACAGACCTTGCCGTCGGTTGGAAGGCTTGCGTGCCTCAGCGATACAGATAGCAGTAACGTAGGTGCAGCCACATCGGAGGGGTATCTGTTGAGAGGCCAGACAAACGTGTGGTTCCTGAAGAGGGACAGCAGCCTTTTCAGTAATTGCAGGGGCAACAGTCTGGATGATTGACTGGCCTGGCCTTGTTACACTAACCAAAACGGCCTTGTTGTGCTGGTACTGCGAACGGCTGAAAACAAGGGGAAAATACAGCCGTAATTTTTCCCGAGGTTAAATGATGATGGCGTCCTCTTGGGTAAAATATTCCGGAGGTAAAATAGTCCCCCATTCGGATCTCCGGGCGGGGACTATTCAAAAGGACGTCGTTATTAGGAGATAGAAAACTGGCGTTCTACGTATCGGAGCGTGGAATGCCATATCACTTAATCGGGCAGGTAGGTTAGAAAATTTGAAAAGGGAAATGGATAGGTTAAAGTTAGATATAGTGGGAATTAGATAAGTTCGATGGCAGGAGGAACAAGACTTTTGGTCAAGTGAATACAGGGTTATAAATACAAAATCAAATAGCGGTAATGCAGGAGTAGGTTTAATAATGAAAAAATAGGAGTGCGGGCGAGCTACAACAAACAGCACAGTGAACGAATTATTGTGGCCAAGATGGACACGGAGCCCACGCCCACTAGAGTAGTACATGTTTATATGCCAGCTAGCTCGGCAGATGACGAAGAAATTGAAGACATGTATGATGAGATAAAATAAATTATTCAGATAGTGAGGGAACAAGAAAATTTAATAGTCATTGGTGACTGGAATTCGATAGTAGGAAAAGGAAGAGAAGGAAACGTAGTAGGTGAATATGGAATGCGAGTAAGAAATGAGAGAGGAAGCGGCCTGGTAGAATTTTGCACAGAGCATAACTTAATCGTAGCTAACACTTGGTTCAAGAATCATAGAAGAAGGTTGTATACATGGAAGAAGCCTGGAGATACTGACAGGCTACAGATAGATTTCATAATGGTAAGACACAGATTTAGGAACCAGGTTTAAAACTGTAAGACATTTCCAGGGGCAGATGTGGACTCTGACCACAATCTGTTTGTTATGAACTGTAGATTAAAACTGAAGAAACTGCAAAAAGATGGGAATTCAAGGAGATGGGACCTGGATAAACTGACTAAACCAGAGGTTGTACAGAGTTTCAGGGAGAGCATAAGGGCACAATTGACGAGAATGGGGAAAGATATACAGTAGAAGAATAATGGGTACCTTTAAGGGATGAAGTAGTGAAAGCAGCAGATGATCGAGTAGGTAAAAAGACGAGGGCTAGTAGAAAACCTTAGGTAACAGAAGAAATATTGATTTAATTGATGAAAGAAAAAAATACAAAAATGCAGTAAATGAAGCAGGCAAAAAGGAATACAAACGTCTCAAAAATGAGATCGACAGGAAGTGCAAAATGGCTAAGCATGGAAGGCTAGAGGACAAATGTAAGGATGTAAAGGCTTATCTCACTAGGGGTAAGATAGATACTGCCTACAGGAAAATTAAAGAGACCTTTGGAGAAAAAAGAACCACTTGTATGAATATCAAGAGCTCAGATGGAAACCCAGTTCCACGCAAGGAAGGGAAAGCAGAAACGTTGAAGGAATATATAGAGGGAGTATACAAGGGCGACATACTTCAGGGCAATATTATGGAAATGGAAGAGGATATAGACGAAGATGAAATGGGAGATATGATACTGCGTGAAGAGTTGGATAGAGCACTGAAAGACCTGAGTCGAAACAAGGCCCCAGGAGTAGGCAACATTCCATTAGAACTACTGGCAGCCTTGGGAGAGCCAGTCCTGGCAAAATTCCACCACCCGGTGAGCAAACTAAATAAGACAGGAGAAATACCCTCAGACTTCAAGAAGAATATAATAATCCCAATCCCAAAGAAAGCAGGTGTTGACAGTTGTGAAGATTACCGAACTATCAGTTTAATAAGTCACGGCTGCAAAATACTAACACGAATTCTTTATAGACGAATGGAAAAACTGGTAGAAGCCGACCTCCGGGAAGATCAGTTTGGATTCCGTAGAAATGTTGGAACAGGTGAGGCAATACTGACCCTACGGCTTATCTTAGAAGCTAGATTGACAGAAGGCAAATCTACGTTCCTAGTATTTGTAGACTTAGAGAAAGCTTTTGACAATGTTGACTGGAATACTCTCTTTCAAATTCTGAAGGTGGTTGGGGTAAAATACAGGGAGCGAAAGGCTATTTACATTTAGTACAGAAACCGGATGGCAGTTATGAGAGGCGAGAGACATGAAAGGGAAGCAGTGGTTGGGAAGAGAGTAAGACAGGGTTGTAGCCTCTCCCCCCTGTTATTCAATCTGTATATTGAGCAAGCAGTAAAGGAAACAAAAGAAAAATTCGGATTTGGAACTAAAATCCATGGAGAAGAAATAGAAACTTTGGGGTTCGCCGATGACATTGTAATTCTGTCAGAGACAGCAAAGGACTTGGAAGAGCAGTTGAATGGAATGGACAGTGCCTTTAAAGGAGGATATAAGATGAACATCAACAAAAGCAAAACGAGGATAATGGAATGTAGTCACGTTAACTCGGGTGATGGTGAGGGAATTAAATTAGGAAATGAGACACTTAATGTAGTAAAGGAGTTTTGCTATTTGAGGAGCCAAATAACTGATGATGGTCGAAGTAGAGAGGATATAAAATATAGACTGGGAATGGCAAGGAAAGCGTTTCTGAAGAAGAGAAATTTGTTAACATCGAGTATAGATCTAAGTGTCAGGATGTCGTTTCTGAAAGTATTTCTATGGAGTGTAGCCATCTATGGAAGTGGAACATGGACTATAAATAGTTTAGACAAGAAGAGAATAGAAGCTTTCGAAATTTGGTGCTTCAGAAGAATGCTGAAGATTAGATGGGTAGATCACATAACTAATGAGAAGGTATTGAATAGAGTTCGGGAGAAGAGGAGTTTGTGGCACAGCTTGACTAGAAGAAGGGATCGGTTGGTAGAACATATTCTGAGGCATAAAGGAATCACTAGTTTCGTATTGGAGGGCAGCGTGGAGGGTAAAAATTGTAGAGGGAGACCAGGAGATGAATACACTAAGCAGATTCAGAAGGATGTAGGTTGCTGTAAGTATTGGGAGATGACGAAGCTAGCACAGGATAGAAGAGCATGGAGAGCTGCATCAAACCAGTCTCAGGACTGAAGACCACAACAACATGATCTGTGGAACATGAAACTAAGAAACTAATTAACTGCACCACAGTGGTGCTCTGATCTTGTTCACAATAAATCAGCTGTAAATGAACGAAAAATGCATCAAAGCAGCGCCGTCTACGTAGCGGGTTGCTAACCTAAGGGGCCCGCGTATGACTCGCAGCCGGGTCGGAGATTTTATCTACTCGGGGACTGTGTATTGCCCTGATCTTATAGCTGTTATTCCACTACTGACGTGGCTATACGGGCACGTCCCGAAACTCAGTTAAAATACACATCAAATTATGTAACTCTCCTTGTTTCGATACATTCATAGAATTCGACAGATATTGACAAAGGAATTCTGGCTGACAATGATTTTGTGGTTGCTTTATCAAGGAATTATCGATTTATATCTGCCTTAATGATACGAAGCATATCACACCAGACAGACATCACTACCAGAATGAAATAATGTTTACACTGATGGTTGCAAACATTAAGACCACCGGCTTAATTGTGTGTAGGTCCACTTTCGGCACGCAAAACAGTAGTGATTTTGCATGGCAAGGATTCGGCAAATCCTTGGGTAATATCCAGGAGTATGTAGTACTAGATATCTACGCACAGGTCGCATACATTACAGGCAGATAATTTGAGGCATCAGAGTTGGCACCCTTTACTATTACGGACACGCTCATAAAAGACAATGTAAAATGGTGCCAGATGTGCAAAATTCTGAGGAAAATAGGAATAAGCTACAGGAAAAGACGGATTAATGTTAAAGACGGGTATATACGGAGAACAAAGACGAGCAATAAGACAGGAAGAACAAGAACGAAGTGCAGGAATTAAAAAGGATGTAAGAAATGGAACTTAATGCTTTGGCCCTACTGTTAATTCTAGACATCGAAGAAGCAATGGCGAAAATAAAAGAGAGGTTCAAGAATGGAAGTAATATTCAAGGTGAAAGAATATAAATCATAAGATTCCCTGATGATATTGCTATCCTCAGTGAAAGTGGAGAAGAATTACAGGATGTTTTGAATGGAGTGATATCAGGTGTTCCCCAGGGAAGCGTCCTGGGACCTCTACTGTTCCTGATCTATATAAATGACCTGGGTGACAATCTGAGCAGTTCTCTTAGACTGCTCGCAGATGATGCTGTAATTTACCGTCTAGTAAGGTCATCCGAAGACCAGTATCAGCTGCAAAGCGATTTAGAAAAGATTGCTGTATGGTGTGTCAGGTGGCAGTTGACGCTAAATAACGAAAAGTGTGAGATGATCCACATGAGTTCCAAAAGAAATCCGTTGGAATTCGATTACTCGATAAATAGTACAATTCTCAATTCTGTCAATTCAACTAAGTACCTGGGTGTTAAAATTACGAACAACTTCAGTTGGAAGGACCACATAGATAATATTATCGGGAAGGTGAGCCAAAGGTTGCGTTTCATTGGCAGGACACTTAGAAGATGCAACAAGTCCACTAAAGAGACAGCTTACACTACACTCGTTCGTCCTCTGTTAGAATATTGCTGCGCGGTGTGGGATCCTTACCAGGTGGGATTGACGGAGGACATCGAAAGGGTGCAAAAAAGGGCAGCTCGTTTTGTATTATCACGTTATAGGGGAGAGAGTGTGGCAGATATGATACACGAGTTGGGATGGAAGTCATTACAGCATAGACGTTTTTCGTCGCGGCGAGACCTTTTTACGAAATTTCAGTCACCAACTTTCTCTTCCGAATGCGAAAATATTTTGTTGAGCCCAACCTACATAGGTAGGAATGATCATCAAAATAAAATAAGAGAAATCAGAGCTCTAACAGAAAGGTTTAGGTGTTCGTTTTTCCCGCTCGCTGTTCGGGAGTGGAATAGTAGAGAGATAGTATGATTGTGGTTCGATGAATCCTCTGCCAAGCACTTAAATGTGAATTGCAGAGTAGTCATGTAGATGTAGATGTAGAATGAACAGTCTAATGAGTACAGTATATGGATTGAGAGTAAATCGAAGAAACATGAAAGTAACGAAAAGCATCGGAAATTCAACATCAGAACTGGGAGCCTTAAGTAGATCCAGATAAGGAATTCTGCCACCTTCGCAGAAAAATAGCAATGATGGATGGAGCAAAGAAGACGTAGGAAGCAGACTAGCACTGAACAGAAGTGCATTCCTGGCCAAGAGAATTCTACTATTATCAAACATAGGACTTAATTTGAGGCAGAAATTTGTTCAAAAATTTTCAGCCGCACAGTCCATGACTACAGCGCCTAGACCGCTCGGCTAACCCCGCGCGGCCAGGTATTTGTGAGAATTTACGTTTGTATCACAGTATTCTATAATAGCGAGACATGGACTGTGGTAAAAAGTGAATAGAAGAGAACAGAAACATTTGAGATGTGATGCTACAGAAGAATGTTGAAACTCCGGTGGACTTACAAGGTAGAATCGGCGAGGAAAGGAATATACGGAAAACAGTGAAAGAGGAAGGGACAGGATGATAGGACGTGTGTTAAGACATCAGCGAATAACTTCCGTGGTACCACGGTATCACTGGCAAGAACTGTTGTGTGTACTACATTTTTCGACATTTCCTAAGACGTTCCCATGGCAACGAATATTGTATCTCATTATTTGATCTCACTGTCTGTAGAGGAAGTCATATATTGGGATACATGAAGCAAATACTGAGCATTCAAAAACAAAAAAGAAAGATGTGTGATAGTGAGATCAAATTAGGCGAATTTGGGTCCAAGACATCAACTTGAGTTCATACTTAATGAGGCGTCATTATCGTCGGGGAAGATATCAAGAGTGAAGGGCTGTAGTTGATACACAACAATGTTCACATAAACCACAGCAGTCATGGTGCCTTCGGTCACTATTACAGGTCGCATAGAAGCCACGGTGAATATCCCTATAGCGCGATACTACACCCATCAGCCTACATACGGAGCGCTGTGCATGTTTTATGTGGGCGTTCGCCTGAATGATAGAGTATCCAAACACATCGACTTCAACTAACAACAGATGTGATTCATCCGACGAGGTGAAATGTTACCGTTGATCCATCGTTGAATTTGGATTATGTCATGCACACTGCAATTGAAATAGATGATTTAGTTGGGTTAACATGGGAACACGTAGTGTCGTCTGCTTTGGAGCAACATGTTCAGCAACGTGCGCAGAACAGTGTATTCTGAAACACTTATTTCTACACCAGCATTCTAGTCTGTGGTCAAATCTGCCACACATCGACGCCTTTCCAACTTTATAGATGGGCAGGTCTCTGGCTTCCACTTTCTGTGACGAGGCATGAAAGTCCAACACCTTGTTGCTCACAATCCTTCAACCACTTCCCATGGGTGCTCACGACTGTAGCATTCGAACATCCGATTGGATTTGCAATTTCCGAGTCGTCAGTTCCTAAAAGCAGGGTCATAGCAACCTACCCATTGGCTAAGTTGCTTGTGTCAGTAGATTTCCTGTTTTAGTACCGCATCGTCTTTAGAGTGATTGTCACCAACTGTGCCTCTGAAAGGCACACACTAATGGCTTTTTTCCCAGGCGACTGTCGCACAGCTGGGTGCCCACGACGCATTACTTAACTTTCTTACCGAAATATTTACGACACCAGTTTCCGCTACAGTGGCAGTCTCATATAAAAATATTTTCACAGGTTGAGAATTTGCGTTACAAATGTGTAGAAAATAAAATCCTATAAACATAACAGTGTCCAAAAAATTTTCGTCGGCATTGTAATACATTCACGAAATTACATACATTTCATAACTCTTAAAGTACGATTCTTGGTTTCCAACAACCTTTTTTACAAACCAGAGTCCCTAACCACTACTCATTATTCCTTACCTTATGACTCATATACATATTCGTCGAAACTTCTTCAATATTTCATCATAACAGATACGTAGCATAACCAAATAACTCATATACCATCAGCTTAAACATACCTCAGAAGCATAATTCACATAGTTGTCGTAATAATAATACCATAACACCTCAGTCAAATCTTAAAAACGGCATAGCTTTCTGCAATAATTTCAAAACCTAAAAAAAATTCTCTGCTCGTGTCAATAGTGTCATCTACCTCAAACGTACTTTAAAAATCATGATCTCATACCAAATACGACATTCAAAGTTCTCATAGTATCACAATGGATCCGAAAAAATATGAACAGTTCACAAAGTACAGACAAATACAATTTCGTAAGTGTGAAGTTATCCAACTACGTAATTACGTAAACATCTGTCACTGACATAGTAAAAAAAATGTTTCTTTCTCTATTAAATAATCAGATAGCTGTGTAATTCTGTGTTAGGGGAATATGGTACCGATGTGTAAAGTTGTATAAGCAAATACCATATTAGCTAGGGCTCCTTGTGCTTGCCAAACACATGGTACACAAAGTAAGCGTGTACTCCCCTGCAAATTAATGTTATTATACCCTCAGGTGTTACAGATTACAGCAATGGAATGAAATGTATCACGGAAAATCTTTGTATCATTGTACTTCAAATATCTTTAAAAACAAACGTTTTAAGTACAAAATTAATCACTCAAATACGTATACTGTAGCGCTAAACTGTGCGTCTTGTTCTAAGATAATCTCTGTGAAAGTGTCGTAGTTATCGTCCTCTGTAAGCAAAGTTCTGCTGAAGTCAATGTACTTCCCTTGTAATAAACGAAGTGAATTGCTTTGCGTATAGATATCTTAGTTATTACGCTTATTGCCGTGATGAAGGAAGTGCTGTGCTGTAACGTATTGTTGTATTACGGAAAAGGCTGTCTCTTTGTTGCTATACCACAAAAGTTACTACTAAAACATGTTTTACTTTCCAGAAGAATTTAGAAAAACTGTGCAGATATAAAACAGATAAACCGCAGAAGCAACATTGTAAATTGTCACTCATTAGTAGCGACGTGATAAAATCGTGTAGTTGTCACATAAACTAACCACTGTGTCATCTGGTATCTCACAGAAAGTACTTTAAATCCAGAATGTATCTGCAAGTAAACCAAAATGTTGCATTAAAATCTCATTAGCAGTACTGGTAAATGTTCTAAGTATGTGAACCTTATGGTCGTTATGTAATCGTGCCACTAACAAGCAACAATGTACACACACACTGTGTCGTCTGTTCACTATAACAATGCATTCATAATTTCTGTTTAAATAAGTTCTCTTGGTTCTTGACTGGATATTTAACTTCAAACATTGTTGCATGTTAACAGTTTCTAAGTCTGACAAAGCATACTAGAAATGTGAAGTGAAAAGTTTTATGGCAAAAACTAAGTTAAACAGCAGATTACCATTCAATAAACAGTTTTGCATGTGAAATGTGTTGTAAACCTTTACTCTTCCTAGTACGCAGACTGTCAACTGAACAGCAATTATCATGTTGTATACGCCGGTAAGGAAAGCTAAAATGTATCTCAAGGCTTTTCTCGGAGCCAGCGGGCGCACGTGGCTGCCTGCGGTGCGAGTCATTGTCTCTTTGTTAGCTTGCGTCGTTATTTGTATTAGGAGACCTAACTTCTACAAATTCACCCTGTCGAGAGTGCCCTGCTCTGTTTGAATCTCGCCAGTTCTTATGAAATTCAGGTCTGTCGTTATGATTATGTCGTCTGTCGTCATGTCGGTAGTTCCTGCAGTTTCTTTCTCGTCGGTTAAGTGATGGCGAATTTCTCCCTGAATTATCACTGCACGGTGGTCCGTTGTGTCTGAAGTTATTCTGTCTTCCGTGATAATAATAGTTCTGGTTGCCATATTGTTTGTTTCTATGACTGTCTCTGTCATATTCATTACTACGGAGAGGTGATCTTTCCCTGTAATTATTACTACTCTGCCAACGGTTGTCATACGGGTGCTGTCTGTTTTGGTAACGATTTGTATTGTGAGAATAGCCTTGTCGTGTCCAGTTATTATTTCTTTCATCGGGGAATTGCGACGGATGTGACCTGTAATTGTTGTGTTCCTGTTTTCGCGTTCCGCGATTGTCAGTGTCAATTTATAATTCTTGTAAGAGTCCCTGAAAAGCTTCAATGTCCTCTTTGTAACGTCGTGCCAAAATAAGATGTCGTAAATGTTCAGGCAATTTGATTAAGCAAGTGCCGATGAGTTCTGAGGGGCTGTATGGGTTTGAAAGATACCGATTCTTATGTAACATGTCTTTAAAATATTTCACCAGACTGGAAAATTCAGACTGTTCGAAATGGTTTACTCGGTCTTGTGTAGCTTGAGACCAATATGCTGAGAGGAAGGCATGATAAAATTCTACTTCACTGTGACAATCGTGAATGACCGATCGCATTCTTACAGCTGGTTCATTCTCTAAGTAGCCACACATAAATTCTAATCTGTGCTCTAATGACCAGTTAGGAGGAAACAATGAGAGAATTGATGAAGCCACGCTTGTGAATGAATGTCGTTTCCAGAATTCTTAAATGTTTTGAATTTACGTGTAGTAATGAACAGCTTATAGTCAAAATCATCGTGTCGGCGAGTAGCATATCGGTCATTGTTACGTCGTGTCGGCGGTTCCATCTCAAAATTCGGTGCACCTTGCCAATTTCTTTCATGATTTCCGATATGCCCTGAGTTATTATTTTGTGGCTTTTCCGTATTTCTATGTTCCTCTTCCCGTGTTGGAGCGCGAGTGTCCTCTGAAATACGTAATTCTTGTATTACCTGTGTCAGCTGATCTTGTACTTCCCGGATTTCTCTTTTGTGTTGCGTATTAATTTGATTCTGATTTTGTTTGAATTTCCTAATTTGTTCGAACTCTTCTGTGTCATTAAAGACTACCGGTTTTGTGTCATTCAGATTATCATCTACCTTCGTAGATAAATTATTTAGCTGATCCGAAAGTTCAACTACTTTCTCAGATAATGAACTGATTTCCTCCATGTGTCTTTCTGAACCAATTTTCAGAGTATCTACTGTCTCCTTTAAGTTTTCTTGGGTTTTTGCAAGTGGCGTAACCGAATCGGTAGATGCAAACTGAGTCAATTTTAGCTTGCAAGGTCTCATGATTTTCATGAACAATAGTTTGCAGTTCTTTTATGGCTGATTCGTGATTCTGTAATGCATTTTCATGCCCCGAAAAAGTAGGTTGAAAATGCTCACAAATTTGTGTTTTTACGTCATTACAGACTTTTTGACATTTCGATTCGATTTTTTGTAACTCAGTAGTTAAATCTTCACGTGTTTGTTCAAGCATATGTTCCACTGAGTCTAACTTTTGAAGCTTTTGTTCCATTGTGTCTAACTGTTGCTGTGTTTGTCTCTGGTGTTGTTCCATTGTGTCTAACTTTTGAAGCTTTTGCTGTGTTTGTCTCTCTGATTTTGTTCCATTGTGTCTAACTTTTGAAGATTTTGTTCCACTGTATCTAAATTTGAAGCTTTTGTCCCATTTGTTGCATTAATTGTAATAACAATGCACTGGTGACTGAAACATGTTCCTCAGTGCTATTCGGCAATGCATTTGAACCGGCAATATTCGCAGTTTGAAAAGCAGAAAATGTGTCTTGACTTATTTGAGAAAACGGTGATGACGCAAAACCTGAATATACAGTATTTGCAAAACTGTGTCCTGTCATTTCGGATTCCTGAGGAAAGCTGTTGCCGACCGATCGATCGATAATGCTTCCCTGTTCACTAATTGTTTCACTGTCTACACCATTATTTGCCGCCCGCTCCATTTCCCTATGCACAATTACCAGATTACTAGCTTGAACATTAGTTAATTCATTACACGGTGGCGCTAACACACTCCTTTCGTCTTCACTGTCATTTCTCAGTTTACTTTTGAGCCTAGTATTACGTTTTTCACACGGCATTATTGTCACAATATTTTACACGATAACACAGAAAAGCACAATTTGAAGAGCAAAAATAAGAGAACACATTAACATAGCACTGAAAATAATATCTAGTTAATTGCAAGCGCAGCTGCGAAATAGTTGGTGCAAATCTACATGCATGCCACAACTGTTTTACTGTACAACAAAGAAAAACTACAACTACAAAGGAATTTCTCTCTATAATTATACGCTAGCAATAAACAAAAGCTACACTAATTACACAAACTACAAGAAAAAATCAGAAGATTCCAGTGAGGTATCCTGGCAGGGTCCCCACATGAAACGTCCCCTTAGAAAAATTATACATGACTGTGGCTAAACTGACACACAATATTTTTTTTAGCGCAACGCAATCTGACTTTCAAAAATCACTACAAAAAAATGGCCCTGACTAACATTAACCTATAAGTTTCACAAATCGCTTACCTCACAAAAATCTTGGTTACTCGAACTACTGCAATACAGAGAGCGCCATTATTGCCAGCTAAATAAAAGATTCAAACTACGGAAGGCACTAACTACTGATAGCATAGTTAGCGAATGAAAGATTTTAATAGAGAACAAACAATGTATTTACCTTAATAGTCATAATATATATATCAGTTCATGACATCCATTCTTACAAATTTCAAAACTCCGCCATCTCTCTCCACACATCCACCACTGCTGGCGGCTCACCTCCAACTGCGCAACGCTACGCGCCGCTAACAGCCAGCTGCCCAACGCTACAATGGCGAGTATTACAACAATGCCAACCAGCCACAGACTGCACACAGCACAGCCAGTGATTTTTATACAGAGCCCTATGTGGCGTTATCAACACAAAAAACCTAAACAGCCTACTTACAGAGTTCCATAATAGCCAACATCTTCTTCTGCTGATACGAAATTGCCTCAGCCAAGAAATAAAAGATTTCCAACTACCTCAACCTGCATTTGACTATACGGAAGTGTTGAAATAAGTGTAACATTTTTCTCGCGTTTTTGTAGAACCGTAACTGGTATGATGATTTTCAAACTTGTGACCTTATAAGGTCACCAGGTGGATATTAAACGCTTTTTAGTACAGTAAACTTACTGAATTTCAATTGGAAAATACTTTTTGCTCCTAGCTTTGGTACAGTAATAATTAACATAATTTACAATGGAAATAGATTTGACGACGATATTATGAGAGCGTGCTCAAAAGTGAGGCCTCTGAATTTCTTATATGGCGAGTCTTAAAGCTTTTTAAATAAGACAAATGTTATCAACATTTTTAATCTTTACTTTTTCATGTCTTCGAATTTGCAGCCGAGGATTGCGAATTGTTGCGGGCAATCGGTAATCCGTAAGGTAACTGTATCGATGAGCGTGAAACAGTGTACTGGAAACTGGATTCGAATTCGAAGAGTACGCCACGAATGGTGCACCACCTCATTCAACATGACAGTGTCAGACCGCCGGCCAGTGTGGCCGAGCGGTTCTATGCGCTACAGTCTGGAACCGCACTACCGCTACGGTCGCAGGTTCGAATCCTGCCTCGGGCATGGATGTGTGTGATGCCCTTAGGTTAGTTAGGTTTAAGTAGTTCTAAGTTCTAGGGGACTGATGACCTCAGACGTTAAGTCCCATAGTGCTCAGAGCCATTTGAACAATGTCAGACCACGCACGAGCGCTGCGACATCAACAACAATCCGGCGCCTTGTTTTCGCTATCATCATTCATCCTCTACACAGTCCCGATCTGGCACAATCCGATTTTAATCCGTTTCCAGAACTTAAAGAATACCTCCGATGACTTCACATTGGTAGTGATGCGGTTGAAGCAGAGGTGAGGTTGTGACTGCGTCAACGAAGTCAAGTAATCTACTGTAACGGTATCAACAAACAGGTCTCCCGTTGGAACAAATGCGTTCGTCGCTAGGTTGACTACGTAGAGAAATAAATACGTAGACATGGACGAATAAAGACTTGAATGTCAATAACTTTTGTTTCATTTAAAAAGCCTGTAGAGTTATCACATAAAAAAATCCGGAGGCAGTACTTTCAGCACGTTGTCGAAGATTGCAGAGAGGAAGGCGATGTTATTGTGGCAGCTATGGTACTGTGAAAAGAATGTGACACAGCGCTGAAAGACCCAAGTTTAAACTAGCTACCTCTGTTGGCCGCACCAGGTACACCACGTACCACTCACAGCTGCGAAAGAGGCGCCCCTTTCAAATCTCCCTCCTTAGCACTACGCATGCACGCCGCCAGAGGACGCTAAACTGTCACGACCTCACTGCCCGCGACACTGACTGGCCGGCGCATCTCTTTAAGCAGTCGCAGTCAGAGCCTTACCCCCAGATTCAGAGTACATTTAGGCTTATCGACAGCAGTACGAAAGAATGCAGTGAGAACGATTCACTGACGCAGCACACTGCTACTAAAATTTCTAACACTCGGAGCCTATCGAAATGTATCAGCATTCAAGCCTATTTGTTACAATTTTTTGTTTATTTATAGACGCAATCATATGTTTATGACACAGTCATAATCGGTTTCGGCCATACAATGACCATCTTCAGATTCTAAAGGCGGCATACACTGAACACGTATTATTTTCACTACGCATGAACCTGTGTTCAGTGTATGCCTCCTTTAGAATCTGAAGATGGTCATTGTATGACCGAAATCGGTTTTAACTGTGTCATAAACATGTGATTGAATCTATAACTAAACAAAAACGTTTTTACAAAATAATCAATCACGCACTCCATAGACAAAATGTCGTGTTTTACAAAATTATTTATTACAGTCAAGAACTTTAATCTATTTATAGATAACTCAGCACCAACGAAAAACCTATGGTATTCAATGTGTAAGTAGGCTGTTTAGGTTTTTTTTATTGGTAACGCCGCCGCCACGTAGCGCTCTGTATGAAAATCACTGGCTGTGCCGTGTGCAGTCTGTGACTGGTTGGCATTGTTGTAATACTCGCCATTGTAGTGTCGGGCAGCGGCAGCTGGATGCTAACAGCGCGTAGCGTTGCGCAGTTGGAGGTGAGCCGCCAGCAGTGGTGGACGTGGGTAGAGAGATGGCGGAGTTTTGAAATTTGTAAGAATTGGTGTCACGAACTGATTTATATATTATGACTATTAAGGTAAATACATTGTCTGTTCTGTATTAAAATCTTTCATTTGCTAACTATGCCTGTCAGTAGTTAGTGCCTTCAGTAGTTTGAATATTTTATTTAGCTGGCAGTAGTGGTGCTCGCTGTATTGCAGTAGCTCGAGTAACGAAGATTTTTGTGAGGTAAGTGATTTGTGTAACGTATAGGTTAATGTTAGTCAGGGTCATTCTTTCGTAGGGATTTTAGGAAGTCAGATTGCGTTGCGCTAAAAATATTGTGTCAGTTTAAGCACAGTCGTGTAAAATTTTTCTAAGGGGACGTTTCAAATGTTATAACTCACTGTTTAAGAAAAAATAAACTAATTAATGTGTTGTCTTTCTGTAGAGATCTAATTGTTTTTATTAGCCACCTCTGCAGACACATCACGTATAGCTCACGGGGTTCATTAAAAATTATTAAGATCTTTAGGAGAGTCAAGTATAACAAAACTACATCACACAGTATATGTATAAGACAGGTGAGTAAGATGTATGAGACATGTGTAATTCCATAAGACTTCAAAAAGAATGTAATTCGAAAGACGGCAAGTTCTGACAGCTGTAAATATTGTCGAACCATCAGTTTAATGAGTCATTGTTGCAGAATGATGTCAAGAGTTATTTACAGACGAACTGAATTACTGGAAGAAGCCTGTGGCATTTATTCCCCAACCACACACATTTCATTAGATTTCATAATATAGTGTAGAAAGATTACTTTGATGTACGTCAGCAGTCTGTTAAGTTCCGTAGCAATCGCAATCCCATAAAACGACAGATGGTCACGGATCGTGAATTTGAAGGTTCGAATAGGAGTCTTACTGGAGCTTACGGTTAACGCGTAAACTCACACTGCATGATTTACCGGCAACCGCATAACTTCGTTTACTAATATTAACTACTTAAATGTTTACATACGACTCCAGCTAAACTGTACACATCATCCACACGAACAGACACCCAACCAAGATTACAGTAACTAGCAATAAATTTATATAATACTGACAATTATTGGCCTATTAAAACCAACCGATCAGAAACGAGCCCTGTGCAGACAGCAGAGGAAGCAGTTTAGATCGAATATTCCAGCAATTTGCTGACAGGCAGGCTACACCTATTTTTCAGACCGAAAGCATGTGCTTATTGCAAGTGAATATTTTATGCTTTTCAACTCTAGCGAAATCATTATTCGGCCTTGGAAGATCACCATATGCGATTTTGCGTGTGTGCGATCATTAGTGATCATTAAAGTCATTTGCAAACAATTTTAAGAACTGGCATTGGTGCTCGATAAGTGAAGATTAGACACTGCGAACTTAGATTCTTGCATTGCCGTTGGACTTGCGCCAGAAACTGTTTTTTTTTTCTTTAGTTGTATTAAAAACTAAGTTGCATCCCCTTATTTAGATAGTTACGTTGACGAAGCGTCGAGACTTTCCCACTTGCTGTTCTGTCATTCACAGTTGATTGTATGTATGTCAGAATCTGTGACCGGCAGAGAAAAAAATGGTTCAAATGGGTCTGAGCACTATGGGACTTAACATCTGAGGTCATCAGTCCCCTAGAACTAAGGACATCACACACATCCATGCCCGAGGCAGGATTCGAACCTACGACCGTAGCGGTCGCGCTGCTCGAGACTGAAGCCCCTAGAACCGCTCGGCCACTCCGGCCGGCGACCGGGAGAGAAGAAGACTCATTAGGATATCGAGACAACTTTAGAAGACACAATGTAAATCAACATCTTAATGGTGAATTACGGAACCTGGAGGCGTTCTGGACCTTCTCTTTGAGTTGGTCAACACAGCCGTCCACATGTAGCACTGTTATCATGTTCGAAGCAGTAACGTGTCATGGCAGAAACATTCCTTACATCTGATCCTAATTAATTAATTAGTTACGCAGGGAGTATAAACTTAAAAGCAGACGCTACACAGGGCGCAGTTTGCGTGGTGAAAATGGAAATAGCTGCTGATTTGCAAAAAGTATTTGCTACAAGCCGATCTCATGGAGAATCAATTTGGGTGCAATAGTTATTTAGAAACATCTGAGGCATTACAAATTCTGGTTATTTATCTTAGAAGGTATAATGTAGGCTGTTGTGTACCTCTTGGTACACAATGGTAAGGAGACGTGGGGTAGAAAGTGGCATAGCAACTGTCGTCGTAGGAAAGCTGGAAAGGACCAGAAGTGATTAGCGAATAATTTAACACAGTAAACAGTTGATTTACTTAAATTGTATTTCCCCAAGCGAACGAAGACTCATACAAATAATGCAGCAAGAAACAGTTCCAGCTACCACAGAGTTATCTAGGATGAGGTTCGCTGTACTAAGCACGAACGACAGTGTCATATTGATGAGGTTCCAAGTGCAAGTAGGTTGGGCGGGTGCAGCCCTCCGGCCTGTATCACGGTGGCAGAGGTCGCTTGTAGTCCAGAGCAACTGGCGGTGTGGCTCAGCAGGCGCGCACCACTGGATCCACCAGAACCCACACGACAGCTTTCGGCGTCAGACAGAAAATTGCTATTCTGTTGCCAACATTGACGCCCATGGAGTGGTGTCGATATTTGATATCACATGGACAAACCCATATTTACATCATCTGCATATTTTAAGAAAGCTTTTGACAGCGTTGTCTTTTAAATTATGAAAATAAAAGGGATAAGATCCAGGAGATACTTGCATGAAAACCAGACAGTCGAAGATCATTAAAAAGAAGTATTACTTGGGAAAGGGCTGAGACAGAGTTGTGGCAAGTCGTTGGTGCTATTCAGTTCGTACATTTAGCAAGCAGTAGAGGAAATCAAAGAAAAAAGTGGAATGGGCATAGAATTTCAGAGGGAATAAATAAGAACTTTTAAGTTCGAAGATACATCAAGAGAACTGTAAGATTTGTAGGAACGGTACGTGCCTTGGAAAGAAGTTATAACACAATTATAAGAAAAAAAGTATAAAAGGAGTATTAGAATGTACACTCCTGGAAATTGAAATAAGAACACCGTGAATTCATTGTCCCAGGAAGGGGAAACTTTATTGACACATTCCTGGGGTCAGATACATCACATGATCACACTGACAGAACCACAGGCACATAGACACAGGCAACAAAGCATGCACAATGTCGGCACTAGCACAGTGTATATCCACCTTTCGCAGCAATGCAGGCTGCTATTCTCCCATGGAGACGATCGTAGAGATGCTGTATGTAGTCCTGTGGAACGGCTTGCCATGCCATTTCCACCTGGCGCCTCAGTTGGACCAGCGTTCGTGCTGGACGTCCTGTTGGAACAGCAAGTTCCCTTGCCGGTCTATGAATGGTAGAGTGATGTGTTCGATGACGGTTTGGATGTACCGTGCACTATTCAGTGTCCCCTCGACGATCACCGGAGGTGTACAGCCAGTTTAGGAGATCGCTCCCCACACCATGATGCCGGGTGTTGGCCCTGTGTGCCTCGGTCGTATGCAGTCCTGATTGTGGCGCTCACCTGCACGGCGCCAAACACGCATACGACCATCATTGGCACCAAGGCAGAAGCGACTCTCATCGCTGAAGACGACACGTCTCCATTCGTCCCTCCATTCACGCCTGTCGCGACACCACTGGAGGCGGGCTGCACGATGTTGGGGCGTGAGCGGAAGACGGCCTAACGGTGTGCGGGACCGTAGCCCAGCTTCATGGTGACGGTTGCGAATGGTGCTCGCCGATACCCCAGGAGCAACAGTGTCCCTAATTTCCTGGGAAGTGGCGGTGCGGTCCCCTACGGCACTGCGTAGGATCCTACGGTCTTGGCATGCATCCGTGCGTCGCTGCGGTCCGGTCCCAGGTCGACGGGCACGTGCAGCTTCCGCCGACCACTGGCGACATCGATGTACTGTGGAGACCTCACGCCCCACGTGTTGAGCAATTCGGCGGTACGTCCACCCGGCCTCCCGCATGCTCACTATACGCCCTCGCTCAAAGTCCGTCAACTGCACATACGGTTCACTTCCACGCTGTCGCGGCATGCTACCAGTGTTAAAGACTGCGATGGAGCTCCGTATGCCACGGCAAACTGGCTGACACTGACGGCTGCGGTGCACAAATGCTGTGCAGCTAGCGCCATTCGACGGCCAACACCTCGGTTCCTGGTGTGTCCGCTGTGCCGTGCGTGTGATCATTGCTTGTACAGCCCTCTCGCAGTGTCCGGAACAAGTATGGTGGGTCTGACACACCGGTGTCAATGTGTTCTTTTTTCCATTTCCAGGAGTGTATTTGAATTAAGTCGGGTTGTACTGAGGGAATTAGATTATGAAACGAAAACTTAAGATTAGTATATGAGTTTTACTACTTGGGCAGCAAAATAATTGACTAGGGCCAAATTAGAGACGATATAAAACGCAAGATTGTTAATAACAAGAAAGACGTTTTCTCACAGGATAAAGTTGTTAAATTGAATAGATTTAAATGTTGGGAACACTTTTCTTAAGATGTTTGTCTGAGGTGAGGCTTTGTAAGTAAGTGACTGTATGACAAAGTTTACAAACGTACATAATAGAATTCTGTGAATTGTCGTACTACTTAGGAATGGGAAAATCAGATGTGCAGATCGAGTAAGTAACAAGAATGTACTGATTCCATCTGGGGATAACTGCAATTTACGGCACAATTTGACTGCAAGAAAAGTAGCCCAAAGCATCAAGGAATCGTGAATTTGGTAATAGAAGGAAATGTGAGGCCCTTTATATACATCGCTACGGTTCAACACAGTCATGTTGAGATTAGCTATCCAAAGCGCCTCCCTGTAATTGTCTTCACTACTTCAGTACCGGAATTTGGCTGTTATACATACATATTTGTCATAAACTTAGTTGTTCATAATATGCTGTTTTCAGTACTTCGCTATACGAAGGATGCTTTATATACAAACAGAAGATCACTTTACAAAAATTCTAACAAATTAGAAAACAGAACAGAAAATGAGGGAACCTAGTAGATGTGTGGACAGAGACACGAATCCGGAAGACGAGGTTCCGTAATGCTGACTGAGAATTGATCCGACGAATCGAGCACAAAGTCGTCCAAAATACTGAAACATAACGTCCCATATTCGAATCCCTATCCTACACAGTTTTAATCTACGACATAGTTTCAAAACAGCAGAAACTTCACTGCACAGTGAAAGACTGATTCTCGAAATAATGCCATAGATTGTGGTAAAACTACTCCTCCTAAACATCCTTTCTAGTCCCGGCAGGTATGCAGGAGGGCTTCAGCGGCGTTTGAAAGGTTGAAGATTACATATTGGGTTATGTAAGGCTGTGGGGGTGGGTCGTGAGTCGTTCCTAGGTAGCTCGGCCGGTGACAGCATGGTCTCATGGCTTCCAGTTTCGAGTTCGGGGTCAGCCACACACCTGTAACCTGACAGCGGGCTCCAGAACAGTGAAATATCCATTCTCGAAGTCACAAAAATGTTTCTTCTTAGTAAATTTACTTGTTCATAGTTTCGGGGAGTACTGTCTGACTGTGGAGACCGTCTGATGATGGTTGATATCTAACAGATAACAGCAAGAAAGTTAAAATAAATGCGATTTGAAGTGATGCTTTTTATTTACGTTAACTACATTTAAGTTCCAGCATGACGTCAAAAATTCTTGTATTTATGGTGTATCAAGCCGTTAGGGTCATATTTAAACAGATAGTAAACCGAGTATTTTCAAATAAGGAATAAACAGTTAAAATGAATATTTAATACTATACTGATATGAATATTGAAAGGTAACCGTTCAGTTATGAATATCTTGGATCAAGGTCTCTGTGATATGCCGTTAGCACATCTAAGGGGAGCTCAGTGAACTGTTCGTAAATCAAAATACTTTCAAATTTAATATTTTAACAAAAGGATTGCCACCTGCTTTGCAATGGAACACCGTCACAATGAGGAGAGCAAATTAGGAACGTAAGGGTTATATTTATTTTTCTAGGGTCACCTAACGAGGGTCAGTTTTACGATAGTAGCTTGATACCAAGATTTATACCAAATTGGGATTAAATAATTTATTAATTTAAAATCTCGAAGTGCACCACATTAAAGTGACAGAGAACAGATAAGTTACCAACAAAATGAACATAAAGTCTCGTAATTTTAACTGAAAAATTGCTCCAACGAAACGAGTACAAAGTCGTGCAAAATACTGAAATCGGTAAAGCTCTCAAAAGCCTTTTCAATCGTGAATTGCCCGATAGCTATGTGGAAGGTGCCTCATCTACGTGGGAGACTCCTTGGGAAACGCTATAAGCTTCCCTACTCTCTACAATTCTCAAAACGAGTCCAAGGCCCACGAAATAATGTAACTAACCAGCCAACTCAAGCAGCGTAGCAAATCCCGCAAATCGTGAGCCGCTCAGAAAGTGGCCAGCGAAAAGCCAGAAAAAGTGCGTCAGGATGCTCAAGTGAGTACCGGATAGAGATGGCCGACATGGAGTCCGAAAAAGGCTGCTACCGACGTCCTGTGGACCAAGGTACAACAGACGGCTTCCCCAAGACAAGTGCCCCAAATTTTCCTCATCTAAATCTAACTCCCGAATTTCCGAAAAATTCTACATGCACGGCAGGACGCCCGCAAATTGTTATAACGACCAACAAGAATCTAGCTTTATTTACGTGAATACAGGCGGACCCTGCAGACATTTCACACTCTTGGCGCACAGAATGGAAGATGCTGGTATCAGCTGCTATCCAAGTTCCATTCATTGATCAAGATGCTGGTATCAGCTGCTATCCAAGTTCCATTCATTGATCAAACCCTTCCAGCCAAACTACGGTGGTGGCCAAGACTCAGTTGATAGCATATCAAGATATGGAGGGAAAGGGTAAAGAATTTTCTCGTCCTCACCACAAAGGCAGAGAGAGTAATGAAATTAATCCCTGAATTATGATCACAGATTCTAACTCCAAATAAAATTCCGAGTACTCCGACACCTAACACAGACAAGTTGACTAATTAGTTTGCACTTTAACAAATTTAATTACTGAACTGATACTACTAAATTAATTTGGCCAAGTCCACAGACACTAGAGGTATCGTCTACGTACAGCACCATCGGTTGGAGGGGACAGGACAAACTTAACGTTCCCTGTTTAATTAATATAGAAAACGCCCAAGATGGTGATATCTAGGTTGGTTTTCCGGCCGTTATTTCGAGTTGTCGTTGAAGCCATGCGGAGTCAGACGCAAACACAGTTCTCCCGCGTTCTGAGAATTTTCGCCAGTTCAGGTCCCCAACCTGAAGCCCGGAACGTGGCCAGTCCAGGCGGCCAGGAGAGCAGGAGCGGTTCCATCTCTCATCCTTTGCGTGTACAGTGGAGGCACACCGTAGCTCATCGACCGAGTCTTGAAGTAACCTGCGGAGCAGCTCTCCAGCCCATTTTCGTTACAGTTTCTAGAGGTGCAAATATCGCGATATTCAGTGTACGGCAGTTACCACCATTCAGTGGCTGCTACTTCCCATGAACTTGGGAACAGCCTAGATTAGTCATCCGCGAACTATTAGTGATGTTTAAGAGTTACAAAGAACATCGCAGTTACAGTTGTTGCGACTTAACTACCACAATGTCTGTGCCGCAAGATACTGCAGCTGCAAATCGACATGTAGCATGGTAAGTTCTTTTGCCCGTCCCCTGTTACTGTTATCGTAAGCGTGACCTATGGCTAATTTATTCTGTTGAAGTGATACCGTAACCCATTAGGAAACAAAATCAGTGGGTACTTCTTTGACAATCTACTGTAGCTACATCCACCAAAACCCAAACGCTACAGTACATCTGCATAGAGGGAAGTGACTTCCTCATGCATTACAATACTCTAGGCACATTCCGTTGCTTAGGGCAACATCCTTCCAGGGGCGCCGACTTATAAAAAATATTTGTGGGGGGGGGGGGGGGGGCATACTGTGGGTCTTGGCACGGGAAATTTTCTAAATTTTAGATGAAAAATAGTGATTTTTAAAGTTTTTAAGCACTTTAGAGTCATATGATCAACATTAGAACCCTGAAAACTGGGCTCCCGATAACTAAACCCTCCGGGAAACTCCACAAGCCTGACACATTTTTGGCTTTGAAAAAAGACACAAACATGCACGGCATTTTCGTAAAAATCTTATTTAATTTATAGTAATAATCATGCTTACATACTATTGCCGGCCGGCTAGCCGAGCGGTTCTAGGCGCTACAGTCTGGAACCGCGCGACCGCTACGCTCGCAGGTTCGAATCCTGCCTCGGGTATGAATGTGTGTGATGTCCTTAGGTTAGTTAGTTATAAGTAGTTCTAAGTTCTAGGTGACTGATGACCTCAGAAGTTAAGTCCCATAGTGCTCAGAACCATTTTTATATGCTATTACAGAGCAGTGAATATATAGTTCTGAAAAGACTAAAATTATATTTAAATAAAGCCTAAACTATCATGAAAAGGCAAAGCACTCCGTCTTCAGGTCACAAGTGGCCCATCGGGATATCCGACCGCCGTATCATTCTCAGTTGAGAATGCGGATAGGAGGGGCGTGTGGTCAGCACACCGCTCTCCCTGTCGCAATGAGGGTTTTCTTTGACCGGAGCCGCTACTATTCGGTCGAGTAGCTCCTCAATTGGCATCACGAGGCTGAATGCACCCCGAAAAATGGCAGCAGCGCATGGCGGCTGGATGGTCACCCACCCAAGTGCCGACCAGACACGACAGCGCTTAACTTCGTTGATCTCACGGAAACCGGTGTATCCACTGCGGCAAGGCCGTTGCATCATGAAAGTTTAACATTATGGATGTATTTAATTCTTTATTTTATAAAGATTTTTAATACAGCTCTAAATGCCATTATTAGGGCAAGAGTATCTTTAGAGAGGTGCAAATGTCGAACCTCTGACTGGATTACTAAATATGATGCCGTTGATAACTGGTCGGATATCCAATTCATCCAAAACATCTCGGTGGGCATGAAGAACAGCCAAGTTGTTCAGTCGCTTCTGTCGCATTGTTGATCGGAGATATGACTTCAGACGTCTAAGGGCGCTAAATGACTGTTCTTCTGTTGCTGTCGTGATTGGAACTACGTGGAGAATCTTAATGCACTTTTTTTATTAGCGTTTTTTTAGCGTTTTTTTATTAGCGTTATCAGCTAGCATATTCTACTGTAAGCGCAGTTTCTCAATGACTAGGTCATTTTTGAAAAACTCCGTTAGTTTTTCCAAATTTGGTTCACCTCTGTTTACTGACAGCAAGCACTCTTGTTCAACTGCAATGACCTGTGTGAGTCCAGTTGAAGCAAACCGCTCAGAATGCAAGATTGCATCGTTTCACAAACTTCAATGTAAATAGTTTTGTAGTATTCCTTTGGGGTTCTGAAAGTGTGTGATGAGCTGGCCTCGTTCTTTTCATAGTTCTTTCATATACTTCGATTCCAAGGAAGCGAAGGAAATCAACTTGTGAAGATTTTTCCTTTAAACACAATTCCCAAAAGTGTTCTTTTCCTTTAAACACAATTCCCAAAAGTGTTCAAAACTATCAGGCCTTCCACTCAATATACAAATCAAGCCCTCATATATTTTTTTCCACATCAGCAACACTTAGATGCGGGCATTGAATTTTTCCATTGACATCCCATACTGGGTTCACTGCATGGCAATAAAGACGTAAAAATAGATAAGTCTTGAATTGTAACACTGACTCAAGGTAGCCTGCACGTTTGTAACCTGCCTCCGTTTTGTCTTCTGCAGAAAATGTTTCAAAAAACTCGAGAAGTTCTTCAAAGTTTTACAATATTCTCAAGATTTCTGAAAATTCCCATCATTTTATTGGATTCCCTTGCGGTATTTATTAAGTCCTTGGCTAAAGCCATAATATCCCTCATAGACGTAAGATGGCGGAAGCTGTCTGCAACTGCCCAGTCTAAGCTGTGAGTAGTGCAGTGCCCATAACGTGCTTTTCGTTGTATATCCAAAACTAACTTTTTGAGTCCTTTGAACGTACCTCTCATATTCGAGGCATCATCTTAGCACTGTCCTCTTAAGTTATCCATTGACAAATCAAGACGAGCCAAATCGTCTTTTAAAATACGAAACAGTCTGTGATTCAGGTTTGGTGTCTCGTATAAGCCACTAAAGTCTTCGTTGATGATTAAGGAATCATCGACAGTACGAATACAAAGTGACACATATTCGCGAACTGAAGAATCACTTGTTTCATCAAACATAATGGAAAAATGTTCAGTCTTCTTGATTGAAGCCAATACCTTTCTCAACACAGACTTTCCTAGCAGATCAATGATCTCGTTTTGAATATCGTGGGACGTCCAGTTATACCCCGAATGCCCTAACTAATCTTTAAACTGAGGTATGTCATTCTTTCGGAATTCCAACACTCGTAAAAATTTTGATTTTACATCTTCGTGCTCTCTAATTGTTAGTCCTCGTCAGCATAGAAATTGCACGATAGTAAAAATTGTCTCAAGAGCTAAACGGCTCGCGCACTGGAACAAATTCTAAGTGTGCCCGCAGCAGCGTAAGACTATCATCATTCATACCACTCGTTTTCAGTTAACCTGCTTACCACCGTAATAATTATTTGTTTTAACTCATTACTGATGGATTTTAGAAGGTAACTATCGTCAAAAAAGGAAAATAAAAAAATTACAACATAATTTTGTAATTTTGCGAAGCATAATATAACTAATAATTTTCTTGAATTATTAGAGATGGTTGGGGGGGGGGGGGGGGCTCCGCCCCTCAGACCACATGGAGTCGGCGCCTGTGCAACCTTCAAAGTACAGCGCCACATGGCCGCCCAAGTTACGGTTCAAAATGGTTCAAATGGCTCTTAGCACTATGAGACTTAACATTTGAGGTCATCAGTCCCCTACAACTTACAACTACTTAAACCTAACTAACCGAAGGACGTCACACACATCCATGCCCGAGGCAGGATTCAAACCTGCCGACCGTAGCGGTCGCGCGGTTCCAGACTGAAGCATCTAGAACCGCTCGGCCACCCAAGTTTGGGGCAGGGGCTCATCACAATCTCTTCCGCGAACTGTAATGCCAAGGAAACCATGTTGCCTTCTCCAGAGCCTCTGTAATTGGTCCCTTGTGATCGAGCTAGACTATGGAATGGACATCTCGCCCGCTCGTTTCTTAGCGAGATGATATGAAGCCTTCCCCAAGAACTAGAAAGCCTTGTACTCTGCTGAAAATCAGCCAAGAAATGAAGTGGAAAATAACATCACTCGGTGTAATGTGTCAGTCACATCACAACAGCCGACGCCTTATAACAACAACATGATATCATAGCATCCATTCAAAGTGACGACCGCTAGGCTCAACTCGAGCTGCCTTACAACGGTATCTCATATGTCAGAATTTTTCTCTACAGAAGAACCATCCAGAGATTCGCCTTAAGTAATTTAGAGGAAGCACAGAAAACCTAACTGGATGGCGGGATGGAGATTTGAACCGCCATTCCCTCGAATGCGAACCCAGTAAATTACTACAGTTGAAACGTCCATTCGCCTTTGCCTTGGAGCTTTCGTGGCGTTGCGCGAAATTGCACCCGGACACACGTGAGTCGTCCTCACACGGAGCGAGTTAGCTAACGTTGATGTGGAGCTATAGAAGTGCTTTTTCACGCTGAGAAGCAATGTCATGTGAAACACGGAAGAAGAGCTGCGATACGATATTGCATCGCCTATGTTATTCTGATTACGATACAAAGTTCCTTTGGACATTCTTGCATCATAATCAGAATACCACAGGCAGTGCAATATAGTATATATCGTACGTAGATACTTCCACATGTCGTCAACCATGCGTCTACAATCTGTAATCGTACATCCATTATGTATGTCCCGCATTTTGTACTTTAAAGTCGCTTGCTCACTATCGGCAGATAAATACGATATTGCAGGCCTGTGTTATTCTGCTTACGATGCAGAGTTCCTTTGAACATGTATGCATATCCAAAGGAACTTTCCGTCTTAAGTTTGGATCTGGCCCTGAAATAGCCCGCATCTCGTGGTCGTGCGGTAGCGTTCTCGCTTCCCGCGTCCGGGTTCCAGGGTTTGATTCCCAGGGGGGTCAGGGATTTTCTCTGCCTCGTGATGGCTGGGTGTTGTGTGTTGTCCTTAGGTTAGTTAGGTTTAAGTAGTTCTAAGTTCTAAGGGACTAATGACCATAGATGTTAAGTCTCATAGTGCTCAGAGTCATTTGAGCCCTGAAATGTGCGCGGACAGGCGAATGGTACGGCCACCGCTGACGATAAGCAGGAAATCCGTTTTTTAATCCCGGCCCCGCACAAATTTTCATTGTCGTCAGTCCCTTCTACAGCTGATGGTAGTTCTTATTCGCAATTGCGTATCCCTTTGATGAAGTTCTGCGATGTTTCGGCAACGGGAAAACAAAACTTTCGAGATGCCACATACTATTTCTCGTTTTCATTTGATGCTTTATATTATAACATACACCTTATGAGTATATGATCTTTCTAAGCAACAGAGCATTGAGCATTTCTTCTAAACGCGTCGTTGTGGAAACGAATTGTAAGCAAACAACGGGAAACTTTTTTTCTATTTTTTGAGTCCTCAGTCTTCTGACTGGTTCGATCCACCCTGCCGCAAACTCCTCTCCTGTGGCAACCTTTTCATCTCAGTGTGGCACTTGCAACCAAGGTCCTCAATTATTTGCTGGATGTATTCTAATCTCTGTCTTCCTCTGTAGTTTTTACCCCCTACAGCATCCTCAGGTACCATGAGAGTTATTCCCTGATGTCTTAACAGACGTTGTACCATCATGTCTCTTTTTCTTTTCAGTGCTTTTCCATATATATTCCTTTCCACGCCGATTCTCCGAAGGACCCCCTCATTCCTTACCTCATCAGTCCACCTAATTTCCAACTTTCTTCTGTAGCAACACATGTCAAATGCTTCGATTCTACTCTGTTCTGGTTTTCCCACAGTCCATGTTTCACTCCATACAATTGTACGCTCCTCCAAACGTACATTTGCAGAAATTTTTCCTAAAATTAAGACCTATGTTTGATACTAGAAGACCTCTCTTGGTCTGTATTAGTCCGCTTTTTATGTCCTCCTTACGTCCCCCAACATGAATTATTTTGCTGCCTAGGTAGCTGAATTCCTTAACTTCGTCTTCTTCGTAATGCTCAATTCTGAGGATAATTTTCTCGCTGTTCTCATTTCTGCTACTTCTTATCACTTTCGTCTTTCTTCGGTTTACTCTCGGTCCATATTTTGTACTACTTAGACCATTTCATTCAGCTGACCCTGTAATTCCTCTGTACTTTCCCTAAGGAAAGCAATGTCATCAGCAAACATCATCCCTGGTATAACTTCACCTTTAAGTCTGATCCACGCTTAAACCGTTCTTTTATTTTCATCATAGCCTCTTCGATGTATGGATTGAATAGTAGGAGCCAAAGGCTGCATTCCTGTTTCACACAGCCGGCCGTGGTGGATCTGTGGTTCTAGGCGCTTCAGTGTGGAACCGCGTGACCGCTACGGTCGCAGGTTCGAATCCTGCCTCAGGCATGGATGTGTGCGATATCCTTAGGTTAGTTAGGGTTAAGTAGTTCTAAGTTCTAGGGGACTGATGACCTCAGATGTTAAGTCCCATAGTACTTAGAGCCATTTGAACTTGTTTTACACTATTTTTAATTTGCGCACTTCGTTCTTGCTCTTCCACTGTTAGTTTTCCCTGATGACTCTTCTACATATTGTATATTACCCTTCTTTCCCTGTAACCTCTGTTTTTCTGACACATTTTGCAGTATTTTACATTGTGGTACGCTTTTTCCATGTCGAAAATACTTTAACGTGTATTCAAGTCTATTTTGTCTTGCTTTTATTATCAACCACAAGTGAGAATTGCCTCTCATATGCCTTTACCTTTCCTAAAGCTAAACTGATCGCCATCTACACGCCATCATTCTTTTCCATTCTCCTGTATTTTATTCTTGTCAGCTACTTGAATGCATGAGCTGTTAAGCTGATTGTACTAGCATTCTTGCACATTTTTCCGAAAGTCTGACGGTGTATCGCCAGTCTCAGACATTATACACACCAACGTGAATAGTCATTTCGTTGTCAGTTCCCCCAATGATTTTAGAAATCCGATTGAATGTTATCTGTCACTTCTGCCTTATATTAAATCTTCCAAATTTCATTTAAATTCTGATTCAAGGACTGGATCCCCTATCTCGTTATATTGGTGGTTAAAAGTTTTCATATTCAATTATTTTCGTGTTATAAATTGCGTGCTATGAAAGCACACTGCTTTAAAGGAATAGCAAACTGAAGTTCCCTCGAGGACAAGTCGTTCTTTGTAGAATTTGTTATAATTAAACTTCAGTTAAAAATATATCGGTAATTAAAGCCTACAGAAAATCGTAACACAAAAAGAAGGTTACTCATTGGAGAAGTTCAGAGTACTGTAGTTGGCAGTGATATTGATTAAGAAGACAGTTTGTAGTAGTTTCTTGTCTCACTGTAGCCAGAAATTTATGTAAACGTAAGTGGGTGCTCTCTTGGAAGTGAATTTCCCGAATTCTCGAAGTTTTATAAGCTAATCTCCAAACTGGCTGGACATGGAACTTCCTTTTCTGTCTTATAACATGTTCATAGATATTGAACGTTTACTTCGGAAAGAATCACAAGGCTAAGAGTTTAGACAAGGGAGTTAATGTGAGTTTAAAGAGAGCTAATGCAGGAATATTACACACGTTCATTCCCGTAGACAATCTGTGTGGTTTGCAAGCCAAATACAGCCGCTAGAGAGCGCTACAGCCGCAAATCACTTTAACCAGCGTGTCCCGTTTGATGCTGGCGTTGTGTCTCGGGAGGTGGTATTTTCCATCCGCGTCCGCGTCAACGTTATCTGCCTCGTCCCGTGTGAGGGCAGCCGTTACTGATGTGCGGCGTGCGAGACAAATTACGCGACGTGTTGCTTCGCTGATTTAATTGCAAACGTTTATTGGCGGACCCAGATAAATTCTCTGCTCCGGTGCACTAGCAGTAATTCTAAACAGGGGTCGGCAACCTCGTTTTCACCGATCAGACAGGGTTAAACGTTATACGACACCAAGGTCGAAATTTAAAAGATCTTCAGCTATCTAGAACGTCCGACAGCCGGAGGATTACGTTGCCAATGTTTGCTAAGTGGCTGTTTGTTGTTACGCCGTGTCGGTTTCCGACTGTAAATGTCACACCAGAAAATTGTAGAGCCATTGCAGTGCCGTACTACTAAAGAGTGGAAACTGCTCATGGGCTTGGGGGATTGAAACATATTCTCCTCGTAGACAAAAACAATTTAGTGTTGGGAAATACATTGACGGAAAAAAACTGCAACACCGAGAAGGAGTTGTGCGATATAAACCAAAGTTGGGAGGCGCGTTTCTACACCTGAAATACGATATCTATTCAGATTTTGCGACAGTCGTGTTAGAGTGGCGCTACTACCTTTGAGTTTGGACACGGTGAGTTGATGTTAATCAAGAATGCCCTTAAAGCGACAAAGATCTCATTACCAGCACCTCACTGAGTTCGAACTAAGTCGCGTAATAGCGCTACGAGAAGCTTGATGTTCTTTCTTCGAGACTACAGAAAGCCTTGACAGAGGTGTGGCCACTGTACATAAATCCTGGGAGCGGTGATCACGAAAGTGTACGGTCACACGAAAATCGGGCTCTGTACGGCGACCTGGCAGTACCAAGAGAGAAGACCATCGTTTTCGGAGAATGGTTCTGGAGCGTAGCACTGCATCTGCACCAGCAATTTGAGTAGTGACATAATGAACTGTTGCGAATCGGTTACTTCAAGGACAGCTCCGAGCCAGATGCCCTGTAACGTACATTCCACTGACCCCAAGCCGCCGACTTCAATGGCGTCAAGCGAGAGCTCATTGAAGGGCAGGATGGAGGCCTGTCGTGTTTTCTGATGAAAGCTGGTTCTGCTTCAGTGCCAGTGACGGCTGTGTGTTGGTTAGAAGGATACCTGTTGGAGGGTCTGCAACCACCCTGTCTGCATGCTAAGACACACCGAATCTACACCTGGAGTTACGGTCCGGGACGCGGTTTCGCACTACAGCTGGAGCACTCTCGTGGCTATCCCACGCACCCTGGCTGAAAATTTGTACATCAGTCTAGGAACTCGTCATTCAACGGAATAACGCTCGCCCACATACTGCTGTTGTAAGCCAACATGCTCTACAAAGTGGAAACAAGTTTCCTTGACCTGCTTGATCACCAGTTCTGTTTCAAGTCGAGCATAAATGGAACGTCATCGGTCGACAACTACAGCGTCATCCACAAACAGCATTAACTGCCCTTGTCTTCACCGACCAAATACAACAGGCATGGAACTCAATCCCACCAACTGACATCCGGCACCTGTACAAATCAATATATGCACGTCTGCATACTTGCCTCCAACATTCTGGTGGTTATACCGGTTATTATTGAATCATTTCACATTTGCAATTTATCTCGTAGATACACCATGTGATCAAAAGTATCCGGACACCCCAAAAAACATACGTTTTTCATATTAGGTGCATTCTGCTGCCACCTACTGCCAGGTACTCTATATTAGCGACCTCAGTAGTCATTAGACATAGTGAGAGAGCTGAATGGGGCGCTCCGCGGAACTCACGGACTTTGAACGTGGTCAGGTGATTGGATGTCACTTGCGTCATACGTCTGTATGTGAGATTTCCACCCTCCTAAACATCCCAAGGTCTACTAATAGTGAAGTGGAAACGTGATGAGGTATGAACAGCGCTAAAGAGTACAGGCCGACTTCGTCTGTTGACTGACAGAGACCGCCGACAGTTGAAGAGGGACGTAATGTGTAACAGACAGACATCGATCCAGACCATCACACAGGAATTCCAAACTGCATCGGGATCCACTGCAAGTACTATGTCAGTTAGGCGGGAGGTGAGAAAACTTGGATTCCATGGTCGAGCGGCTGCTCACAAGCCATACATCACGCCAGTAAATGCCAAACGATGCCTCGCTTGATCTAAGGAGCGTAAATATTGCACGACTGAACAGTGGAAAAACGTTGTGTGGAGTGACGAATCAAGGTACACCATATGGCGATCCGATGGCAGAATATGGGTATGGCGAGTGACCGGTGAACGTCATCTGCCAGATTGTTCAGTGCCAACAGTAAAACTCCGAGGCGGTGGTGTTATGGTGCGGTCGTGTTTTTCATGGAGGGAACTCGCACCCCTTGTTGTTTTGTGTGGCTCTATCACAGCACAAGGATACATTGATGTTTTTAAGCACGTTCTTGCTACCCACTGTTGAAGAGTAATTCAGGGATGGCGATTACATCTTTCAACACGATCGAGCACCTGTTCATAATGCACGGCCTGTGGCGGAGTTGTTTCACAACAATAGCATTCCTGTAATGGACTGGCATGGACAGAGTCCTGACATGAAACACATAGGCCTCACCAACCTACATCAGTACCTCTTCTCAGTGCAGCACTCCGTAGAGAATGGGCCGTCATATCCCAAGAAATCTTCCAGCACCTGATTGAAAGTATGCATGCGAGAGTGGAAGCTGTCAGCAAGGCTAAGGGTGGGCCAACACCATATTCAGTTTCAACATTACTGTTGGATGCGTCACGAACTTGTAAGTGATTTTCAGATGGGTGTCTGGAGACTTTCGATCACATAGTGGACATAAAACAATGATCCTGCAGTGCTAATTAGTTAAATATGTTAGGTAGACAAATGTATTCATGAAATTTCATTACCCTATATTAATTATTTTTTGATGTTGTGATTTGTTTCTATCAGTGTACACATCGAAATAATGTAAAGATTACGATGTTCCAGTATTTCGATACCTATTTTAGTGCTTGGATGGATTTCTTACCTGCATCTCATGGAAGAGGATTGAGATTCACAACTTTGAGGCTGTTGTCGTTAGCCACATCTCCTATGTCACGATCACTATCTTCACTCCTTCTGGTGCTGCTATCATACTCTAATCTCTTCTAAGGCGTGCCACGTCTGTGTCTGTGTGTGTGTGTGTGTGTGTGTGTGTGTGTGTGTGTGTGTGTGTGTGTGTGTGTGTGTGTGACAATATATTTCGATGTTTTGGGAATAGTGTTGTCCCATGTCTCACGCAGTATAATTTCGATGTGTTTTATTTTAAAATTTTTGTTTCTGCTTGCAACATACGATTTCACTGGAACCCAAACGACTTCCATTGCACTTAAGTGACAATTATATGGTGGAAGGTACAACGCACAACGACCAGTTTCTTTTGCAGTTTCCTCAATATAAGTGATGTTAAGTGATTTATGCTCTTCCACGATTTCTCACACTTCTGTCTTTTTTTCATTTCCCTATGAAATTTATGCCGTTTTTCTCCAGCCAGTCCACTGTGTCACTCTTCCTGCATGTAGGAACTTTGTTTAGTTGTAATGAGTGAGATGGTGCATAATCGGATATTATAATGGAGTTCTGTTCTACGATTTGAATCACAGAGTTTACAAACGACTCTATTTTCGTTGCCTTCATTTCTGCTTGGAAGCCACCAGACTTACTTGATGTAAACAACAACAAATCCCTTGGAACGAACCCACCGATTGTTCCAGCGTATAAAAGAATGAGCCAACTGGAGCTTCCATTGTTTCTCCGCACTGTCATCAATGTCGGTCTGGAATGATCAACATTTATTTATGTTTCTTCCGACCACACGATTTCGTCGCTTTGCATTTAGAGACCACCTTCAAAAGACAGCATCTCCAGGCAACGAAATGCTTCTGCTCAAGAGGAACTATTATTCCAGAAAATGTTTTCCATCGGACCCCTGTCTTGTATAGTATCAGTCAAAGGCTTGTTTTTCCTTTGAAAAACATCTCTCCAAGTCGTAGTGAGACAAGCAGCTTCTTCAGGGTGCACATAATAGTAATATGGATGTCGAATTGCGTCCTCTGAAATTACCGTGTTCCGGCATTTTAGCAGCACAACTTCTGGTTTTTCCTGGAGTCAAAAGAGTAGCAGTTTATTCCCGTCTGCAGCACTGTACTCCCTCGTTATTTTCTTCACAGAGGTCGTTCCAGGTTCCAGAGCTACAGCTACTCGTTGAACGACTTTCGACGAAGGTACCAGAGAGCCGCTGTTATCAGTTTTTCCTCAAAATGTCATCGTGCATTATACACGAGTTCACGAGGCTTGCTGTTTAAGATAGCGTCTCTGATTACTTTCCCACGTTTGAAATTAACAATAAGGCAGTTTACTCAGCTCCTTTAACACGAACCGAATTGCTAACTCAAGTTCCGCGACAGACGTTTTGCAGCCACTGAGTATAGAACCACACGCGACCTTGAGTTGTCGGGGTGGCAATAGGGCACAACCACCATAGCAGCGTTTACGAATTCCAAATCTCGGATTGACGTTAGCGCAGTGGGGGGTTCCCAACCTTTCTCAGACCATTGCCCCTTATTACCAAAAAATATTAGCTAGTACCCCTCCCCTACCACCCCACCATCATCTACATTAGAGCCCAACTAAACTTTAGAATGAAAAACTATTTTATTTGAACACATTTAATTTTAAAATGATGAAAGACAAATGTTACCGGTTTTTGTAAGTGTTGTATTAAACCATGAGCCAATGAGTCAATGGCTCAATTAGAATAGCTTATTTCTGAGCCGTTGCGCCATATTTTACTTCACTTGAGTCTTCTCTGGCGCCACTGGCTCGAGTTTGCGATCGATTTACTGTTGGCTCAGTAAGCATCTTTGGTCGAAGTCATCCTAGGAGGAAGTGCTGGCTGTGTGGTGTGTCTCCGGATGGAAGGGCAGTTGGTCTGAGACAGTGGAGTTGCACGGTGAGAGCCGAGTTGTTTGTGACATCGGGTTCCTGTATGAGAGCTGATCTGGGCTGTTTGAGCCAAGTTGGTCTGCGGATTAAATTGCAAATTTCACCTGAACTTTCACATAGCTGCCTCTTTTCTAGTTATTATTATTAAAAGCATGTTACATTTCCCAAAACTGTGGCCTTAACATTTAAATTGCAAATTTCACCTGAACTTTTATGTGTTTTATTATTTATTATTATTATTGTTATTAAAAGTATGTTATATTTCTTTTAAATTGCGGCCTTAGATTTAAACTGCAGTATTTATTTCTTTGATTTTAACTTAAATTTAAACTTATGAATAAATTGTTATTTGCATGAAATAATAACCATTTGATTTGTGGGCCCGGTCCTTCCTTAACTCCCGATTGTCCGTTCAATTTCTAACAATGATGAAGCAGTTCTCAGTGTATCACAAATGTTACCTATAACCCCTACTGAGGAAAAAAGCTAACTATCCATATTGAGGGTACAAAACATTCTTTCTCTGCACCACTCCTCTCCAACCGACACTTTTTTCACTTGCACCCTGCACGACCATTTAAAACTAACCAAGATAAAATTTATGCACTACATTTACTGTTTGTAATCACTTGACTGCTGGAATCCATATTTATGAAATGCTAGAATTTGGAAGACCTCAGGCTGCCAATGCCTTGGGTCTAACCACTACCAATAATAATAATAACATTAACAATCATGACACAACAGGGTATTAGCCAGTGCATCGTTATTGTTGTGCTGTCAATTAGTTCGTTTATTGTTGTGAAGTGAATAATAAAAGAATTTCTGGTCTATTGTGGAAATCTCTTACAAATCGAAGAAGACATTTTCCTGAGATATTTAAAAATACGTGATATGTATGTCTCAATTTCGCTATCATAGATGCAAATTAGAAAGTTCAAAGGATACGTGTCGTGGGTGACAGTGTGAGGAATATGTTCATACATTTATTTCATAAGCTGTAACCCGGAACACACTGTCTCACCCGCGAGTGTACATAAAGCGTGCTTGGGGGAAATAGGTAACACTGCAGTCATTGCCACAATGCGGAAACGAACGATTTATCTGGCGTAATAAAATTAAACACCTGCAGCCGTCGTTTTGCTTTTATTTTATTGTTTTGCAACCATTTACGGTGAATCAGTACCCCATCCTCATCCCTTAACTGACATTTTCCTGAGTCACTGAAACTGGTTGCAAAATAATACAGTAAGAGCAAAACGACGGCTTCAGGTGTTTCATTTGCTGTCTGTGAAACAGTACCCAAACCATTGAATGCATAATGACCACATGATGTGCAACCACTGAACTGAAAAAGACTAAGTGAATCCATGCCAAAATGGAATAAGCTAGAAACAAATTTTAACTGTTACGCATATGGCTAAGGGAATCCCGCAGTCGGAGAGACAGGTGCTAAATGTTCTGAAAAGGGAACGTAATTGCGTTCGTTGTCCCATTGCCGGACATGTCCTACTACTAGAAGGAGTAATGGGCTAGATACGTAAAAAAGCCGTTTGTCAAGGGCTAGACGGATGGGTAGGGAGTGAGGGGGGGGAGATGGGGGGGGGGGGGAGAGGGAGAGGGGTGCAGCAGACAGCATTCCAGCGACTCGCGGCCGTCAACGGGGCACGATTTATGGCGCGGCATTCGTCAACGGGACGTTTCCATCCGGACCACAGCGCTTGTCATCGGATCAGTGTCGCTGTCCGAGCCCTCAGTACGTGCGCCTTTCATTTCCGGCGCCAATGGCGCGCCTCGTCGTGCAGTGTCGGCAGCATTGTGGTCTGCTTTTAATATGGTTCGAGGAATAAGCACTTCCGCTTTTGTCCGTGTGAAATGCATTCGGATGATTTCCTGAAAGCAACTGTGACACACCTACCCACGGATACTTAAAAACAGTGGGTAGAACCGTTGCTGGATGTCCGTTCTCTACATCCGTCAGTGTAATATGCGTTGGAATCAAAGTAAAGCACCGTACGACTGCTTTAAACGCAAAAATATTCCTGATTTTCCAAAAAGATGATGGATATAATTGACAGAACTATTTATTCATGCATACAATTTATCTGTTCTTCAGGCTACATCTTGCATCTTACCAGGCGTCCTTTAAGGTTCACTACACACATTATGATAAACTGTGCGTAGTGCGTCGAAACATTTAACAATGACAGTCACTGTTGCCATTAACTACAAGAAATCGCCAATTATCTGGAACACACGGAGATCGAAGAACATAAAATTCGAAACAGGAAGTCGTTTCGAAATAATGTTTAAAATCTCGTCTCCAGATGAAAAAAAAACGAATTTTAGTAAATAATATCGGAAGAATTGAAAGTTAGAAATAGTTAACATCATCAATAAGATGCATAAATCAAATATAATAACAAAAATAATAATTGATAATAATGGTATAGTAACTATACTAATTGATATAATTACTACACAACTGGCCATTAAAATTGCTACACCAAGGAGAAATGCAGATGATAAACGCGTATTCATTGGACAAATATATTATACTAGAACTGACATGCGATTACATTTTCACGCAATACGTAATTACCGTTCCTGTCATATCCCTTTAGATTTAAAGGTTAAACAAACAGCTGTTAAGTCTCAAGATAGCACTCACTATAACATTTAAATAATATTCATAAACACATACGTAATGTATTGACCACCCGTCAGTGGCAGCAGCAACGCTTATCGATAGCGCGTACTGCGGTACCATCTTTGGAGCGCTCTCGAGTACTTCAGGGTCTTCGTGGGTCGAGGAAAGGGAGTTGCGACCGAGCAGCACTGTCTGATGGAAGCACGTGGTCGCGAGACTGCACGAGAACGTCAAGGACCGGATTCTGCGAGTTTTAGTTGAATGGACCGTGATATTCGTGTCGTGAGACTTTCACTGGTGTATGTGTGTGTCCGCCCGTCGAAGGGACCTCATGGCAATAAGTTGTCAGTCCACGATTTACACTGGGATATTTCCCGTGCCTGACTTGAGGGGGGCGGGGGGGGGGGGGGGGACGGTCTCTTGTTAGTTGGTCGTTCGGTCGGTCGTCGCAGCGGACGACGTGCATTTGGCCTTCCGACCGCTTCTGTCTTCTATGCGTTTGTGCCTACTTGTAAATCGTCCGTGTTGTTTCACAGTGACTGGTTTTATTATTGTGAGTTGTTGGTGGAATTGTATTCCCAGACCGGTGTGTACCTTGTGGTTTTGAATGAGCAGTTATTTTAATGCTGTTTGTAGACTGGATTTGGTGAGATTTGCGAGCGGACATAGTTCGATTGGGGCGCAGCACCTAACAGGTCCGTGCAGCGCAAGAGCAAGCCGGGACCGCTGGCGGTGTGCTGCCACTGTCGGATCGAGGAGGGGCAGCCGTGAGAGCGAAGACTTCGCTGCACACCGAACTCTGGACGTTTAAGTTGAGTGGAGAGTTAACTCCTAATGCAGCCTCGACTATTCTGAGTTCTCGCCCTTGGTCGGCGGGTTGTTGCTCCCAGGGCCGCTGAGCCTGGCGGCAAACAGTGAAGTGTTTCGAGGCGGTGAAATATTGCATCTGTCTTTCTCCATGTGTTACTCATCACTGAAATTAATATTATTCTTATCAGTAAAGTGCAACCAGCGGTATTTTCTGCCTTGTGGCCGCTAACGCCTCAGTTACCTGCCCTCGAGGTTAGTGTACTTTTTCCGGCAGTGTACCTTTACTCGCGTGTAGTTCAACAGCCTCTTGTATTGTACTGTGCATATTTTTTTTGGGTGGTCTACCTTGGCTCTAGTGTTTCCTTCGGCCTTGGTGTTTTCTGAAGACGTAGTGCTGTCTGCCTTTTCGCCCTTGGCTAAAAATATTCCATCATTGTACCGGTGATCGGACGTTAGGCGGATTGGTTAGTCGGTCGTTCGGCGCTTAAGCTGCCCCTAGTTTAAGTTGCCAGCCTGTTACGTGAGTACAGCTCTTGGCTGCCTGTCTCACCTTACCTTACGTTTGAGTTACCTTTCCAGGCCGACCATTGGAACACTTGCTGAGAACCGCTTGTCCTAATTACTTAGACTGTGATGTTTGTTTTAAGGTTATTTGTAATTTTCTAATTATTGTTGGTGTGGCCTTCAGCCGATCAATAGTTTCACTTATTTCATAATAAGGCCTTCAGTAGTGTGTAAGTAGGCTGTTTAGGTTTTCTTATTGGTAACGCCACATAGCGCTCGGTATGAAAAATCACTGGCTGTGCTGTGCGCAGTCTGTGTTTAGTTTGCATTGTTGTCTGCCATTGTAGTGTTGAGCAGCGGCAGCTGGATGTTAACAGCGCGTAGCGTTGCGCAGTTGGAGGTGAGCCGCCAGCAGTGGTGGACGTGGGGAGAGAGATGGCGGAGTTTTGAAATTTGTAAGAATTGGTCTCATATATATTATGACTAGTGAGGTAAATACATTGTTTGTTCTCTATTAAAATCTTTCATTTGCTAACTATGCCTATCAGTAGTTAGTGCCTTCAGTAGTTTGAATCTTTTATTTAGCTGGCAGTAATGGCGCTCGCTGTATTGCAGTAATTCGAGTAACCAAGATTTTTGTGAGGTAAGTTATATGTGAAACATATAGGTAATGTTAGTCAGGGCCATTCTTTCGTAGGGATTTTTGGAAGTCAGATTGTGTTGCGCCAAAAATATTGTGTTTCAGTTTAAGCACAGTCCTGTATAATTTTTTCTAAGGGGACGTTTCATAAGTGTTACAATAAGTTTATTTTAAAATCAAACTTGTTTTAAAAGAAAAGTATTTGTTGAAATGTGTGCTATTTGGAATTGTTTTTCTGACTTCTAATTCAGCGTTTCAGCCATTTATTTGAAGTTGTGTGTGGCCTTGATAATTTCACTTCTTTTTTTTCCCCCGTGATAAGGCCTTCTGCCGTCATACAGTCAATTGCGTTTTTTTAAGAGATTGTTCTAAAATTTAATTTCTTTAGATAAATTTTACGTATTTGCTGTGCAACCGAGAATAACTGATTACGGCTCCGTCCACAATCGTAAGCTTATCCTGCCCCATCCTGAGACTCCAGCTCTCAAAAACCTTTCTCTTTAGGCTGCAACATTGAGGAATATCGTAATGAAACAAGCCTAGCCCATCACTGGTAATAATGTCGGAAGTCACGCTAGCACACGACTGACAAGGAGACCCCACGGTAATCGGATTTTTTAAACTTTTATAATTGTGGAACGTGAAGTTCAGAACTCAATATCAGTTTCCGGGAGCAGTTCGACGCAGCTCTCAAAAATTCTCGTAAAAATCGACTTTAAAGTTATCCATGTGTCGTTAGTTCATTAACGCTAGCACAATTTTTTCATAGTCTGCGTAGCTCCGTGGTAGAATGCTTGTGTACCACTGCCAGCCCCTACGTTTTATTCCTTGACGATGAGAAGTTTTAAACAAAAGTACGTATTCTATGAGCATTTGCGCTAGGGTTAAAATACATAATGGCGAAAAAATTAATTTGTAATGTTTTCTTAGTTTAAGAAATTTTCATTGACAAGACAGGTGTAAGTAGGCTGTTTAAATTTTTCCGTTGGTAACGTCACGTAGCGCTCTGTATGAAAATCTCTGGCTGTGCTGTGTGCAGTATGTCGCTGGTTTGCATTGTTGGAATATTCGCTATTGTAGTGTTGGTCAGTTGGATGTGAACACCGCAGAGCGTTGTGCAGTTGGAGGTGAGCCGCCAGCAGTTGTGGATGTGGGGAGAGAGATGGCAGAATTTTGAGAGCGGATGATCTGGATGTGTGTCCTTCTGAAAGAGTAAATTTGTTATACTGGATATCATGAACTGATATATATACAGGGTGAGTCACCTAACGTTACCGCTGGATGTATTTCGTAAACCACAACAAATACTGACGAACCGATTCCACAGACCGAACGTGAGTAGAGGGGCTAGTGTAATTGCTTAATACAAACCACACAAAAATGCACGGAAGTATGTTTTTTAACACAAAGCTACGTCTTTTTAAATGGAACCACGTTAGGTTTGTTAGCACACCTGAACATATAGACAAATACGTAATCAGTGCCGATTTTTGCATTGTAAAATGTTAATTACATCCGGCGATATTGTAACCTAAAGTTGACGCTTGAAACTTCCGACGTTTAGTTGCGTGTTGTAACAAACACGGGCCACGATCGGCGAGCAGCATCTGCAGGAACATGTTTACGATGACGACCGTGTTTACGAGTGTGGCTGTAGTGCACTCTTGTGGTTTGGACTAGCTGTCGCAGTGTCCGCATGTAGCGCATGCTGCTATTGTTATTCTGTATTCGTCTCCGCACGCATACCAACTGTAGTAAACCGTGTTACCAGAAGTCTGTGATAGTGTAGTGTTGTAGGAACTGTGACCATGGTGTATTTGAACTCTGAAAACGCGGAGATGATACTCATCTATGGAAAGTGTCGACGAAATGCAGCTAAAGCCTGCATGGGGTATGCAGAACGGTACCCGGACAGAGAGCATCCAACGTGCCGCACATTGCAAAACATCTGCCGCCAACTGTATACTGTATGGTCGTAGCACGCAACAGGGTCCGTAACAGGCCCGTCACAGGAGAATCGGGTGCAGTTGGTGTGTTAGCTGCTGTTGCCATGAACCCACACATGATTACACGGGGCATTGCGAGAGCCGGTAGACTGAGTCAAATTGTTGTCATGCGCATACTGCATCGTTACCGCTTCCACCCCTTTCATGTGTCGCTACATCAGCAATTACATGGTGATGACTTTAATCATCGAGTACAATTCTGTCAATGGGCATTAACAGAGAATGCGTTGCAGTTTTACCCGTTTACCTATGAAGCGGGTTTCACAAACCACGGAACATGCTGGTCCGATGGCTCAGACAGGTAGAGTGACAGCGACCGTGGACTGTAAACGTATGGTGCGGAATCATTGGCGACCACCTCATTGGTCCTCACTTCATTGCAGGGGCCCAAACAGCTGCAACATACATCGCGTTTCAACAGAATGATCTGCCAACGTTGCTCGAAAATGTCCCACTGGAAACGTGTCGACGTATGTGGTATCAGCATGATGGTGCACCTGCACATTCCGCAATTAACACTAGGCTGAGTCTTGACAGGATGTTCGACGGGCGTTTCATAGGACGTGGAGGACGCATAAATTGGCCAGCCCGTTCTCCTGATCTTACACCTCTGGACGTCTTTCTGTGGGATACGTTAAAGTAGAATGTGCCTACAATCCCAGAGGATATGAAACAACGTATTGTGGAAGCCTCCGACGACATTCCACCAGATGTACTGCGGCGTGTACGACATTCATTACGCCAGAGATTGCAATTGTGTGCAACAAATGATGGCCACCACATTGAATATCTATTGGCCTGACATGTCGGGACACACTCTATTCCACTCCGTAATTGAAAACGGAAACCACGTGTGTACGTGTACCTCACCCCTCATGGTAATGTACATGTGCGTCAGTGAAAAAGACCAATAAAAAGGTGTTAGCATGTGGACGTAATGTGCTGTTCCAGTCTCTTCTGTACCTAAGGTCCCACACCGTTCCCTTTGGATCCCTACGTAATTCGGTGCTCTCCGATACACGCGATCGAACAGCGGAGGAGTGGTACTCAAGCGTCAACTTTAGGTTACAATATCTCCGGATGTAATTAACATTTCACAATGCAACAAACGGCACTGATTACGTACTTGTTTATATGTTCATATGTGCTAACAAAACTAACGGGGTTCCATTTAAAAAAACGTAGGTTTGTGTTTAAAAAAACTATGCCTATCAGTAGTTAGTGCCTTCAGTAGTTAGAATTTGTTATTTAGCTGGCAGTATTGCTGTATTGCAGTAGTTCGAGTAACAAAGATTTTTGTGAGGTAAGTGATTGATGATAGGTATAGGTTATTGTCAGTCACGGCCATTCTTTTGTAGGGATTATTGAAAGTCAGATTTCGTTGCGCTAAAAATATTGTGTGTCAGTTTAGTAATGATCAGAATAAGTAAAGAGAGAAATGTCTGCGTACGTTCAGTTTTGCAGTAGTTCGAGTAAGGAAGATTTTTGTGAGGAAGTGATTCGTGAAAGGTATAGGTTATTATTAGTCAGGGCCATTCTTTTGTAGGGATTATTGAAAGTCAGATTGCGTTGCGCTAAAAATATTGTGTGTCAGTTTAGTGATGATCAGAATAAGTAGAGAGAGAAATGTCTGAGTACGGTCAATTCTGCTCAGCTGTTTGAAAATCAAATAACGTAACGGGTTTACCAGCACAGTAATTCATAAATTTTTTTCTAAGGGGAGGTTTCACAGGGTGTATAAAAAAGAATAATCGGATTTGGCACGTCTATATTTCTGAAACTAATACACATATATAATGAATTTTGCTTTCTGATGAACGGGAAATTCAAAAAGTTTTCTTTGTTACACACCTTTTTGTAGATGTTCAATATGTCACACTTGATATGCTCGGCATATGTCAATGCAGTATTCAAATTATTCCCACACTGCTCGTCTTGAGTTACAGTTTCCACAGCCGCTGTTATGCGATGCGTCACTTCATTGATTGTTGTTGATAATGGAGGCACATAACAAAAGTCTTTTATAAACACCCACAAGAAATAATCACATTTTCTCAGGTCTGGTGACCAGGGAGACCAGTAATGTGCGGCAGTATCATCTGGTCCAGTGCGACCGATCCATCGTTCAGTAATCCTTTGATTTAAAAATTCCCGCACTTCCAAATGCGAGTGTCGCCCTGCCCCATCCGGTTGGTAAATGAAGTCGTTCGAAGCAGTCTCCAACTGTGATAAAAGAAAGTTCCCAATCATATTGAGATATGTGCTTCCTGTAACAGTGTGCTCGACAAAGAAAAATGGATCGTACAGCTTTCCCCATGAAACTGCACAAAACACAAATTTTGGACAGTCCCTCTCATGTTGTACAGCTTCATGTGGTCGTTTCGTACCCCATATTCTCACATTATGACGGTTCACCTTTCCATTTAAATGGAATGTTGCCTCGTCACTGAACACTAAGCGTAGCAGAAAATTGTCATTCTCCATCTTGCCAAGGACGAAATTACAGAACTCTACATGTGGTTGTTTATCACCTTTACGAAGAACTTGCAGTAGTTCAGTTTTGTACGGTTTCATGTGTAGACATAGACGCAACACACAGACATCGGGGGCATGTTGAGCTGTCGAGCTGCACGGCGAACGGATTTCTGCGGATTCCTGTGAAACTATGGCGGATGCGTTCGATGTCTGTGTCAGACCAGATGCTCGGGAACGGCCCGGCGATTTGCCTTTACACAAACGACCTGTTACGCGGAATTGTTCATGCCATCGTCTAATGCTCTATGCTGTAAAAGGATCCACACCATACATACTACGAAAGACACGCTGAACAGTTATTACTGACCGCACTGAGCAAAACGTAGAGCACAGAACGCTTTCTATTGTCCAGATACCATTTATGCTAGAACTGAAGTGGGCCCATAGTGCTGCTGCCTAGTGAGAACCATGGAAAACCCGAGAGTTTGCTCATTCCAACCGTACGTTGTTCACGCACATATCTCAAATAACATAACAGTAGATTTTTTTAATTGAAATGATTCTTTTTGAGACACCCTGTACTTATAAAAGACTGACAATTTAGAATTTACGTCTGCAATTAAAACTGGAATTTTGTGTGCAATATGTGACTGAAATAAGATGATTTGCATTTTTTCATAAAAACTGGCAACTATATGTGTGTTAATTAGCGTATATTTCATGAATTTTACATTTAAATGACGTAAGTATTCGAACAATGGAAAAACGAAAAACCAAACAATGACAGAAAACAGACTCGAAGCAGCGATTATCAGTCTCTAGTGCTACCGATTTTTTGTTTTCCATCTATACGTATTTTACGTTTCGCAGAAATGCTCATAGAACATGCCCCTTCGTTTAAATACGAGCTTCGGCCTGGAATCGAACCTGAGCTACCTGTGGGAGAGGCAAGCTTTCTACAGCACAGCCACGCAGGCTGCAAGAAAATAATGATAGCGTTAGTGAATAAAGGACTCTCAGTGAACTCCAAGGCCGATTTTCTCGGGAATGTTTGGGAGTTGTGTCGAACTGCCTTGGGAAACTAAACTTCACGTACCATAAACATTAAAAAATTCAGTTGTTGTGTGGTCCTCTCGTGAATCGACGTACTCAGCCGATCCGCGTAAGTCGGCATTGCGAGGGCTGCTCCCTGGAAGCGCGGAAAGTAAACAGGTTTTCGCCAGTTAAGAAAGTTATGTATAAGCAACATGTTCTTGTCTCATGTTCTATTCTACTCACAATGGGGCGATTAGGCTAGTGAAAGCTGCTTCAGCATTAACTTAGTGTCTCTGCTACGGCTGGGGAGCCGCCGCTGGCTGTCCGTTACCAGTTATTCCCAGCATTGTGGATTCCTCACAGTTGCTAAACCGACGGCACTCCAGAGTGTTGTTCGTCCTGCCATGGAATCGACTTTTAGCAAGTTTATTTGTTATCTTTGTAAACCTAGCAATACTTGATCTAGAACAAATATCAACCCTAACTGAGATTTGCAGGACACTACATCCCTTGTTATTGATGTGGCGCTGAATTATTTTTGATACATATAGTTACAGTAGAATGCGTACTCCTGGATTATTTGAGGCTTTACCAGAGCTGGTCTTCAACATCGGCTTAGTAAGTGAATTTATGGAGGTATATGCGGATGAGTCTCATACATCTCAGGAACACTCCGACTCCGAATGGCTTGGTTCAAATGGCTCTGAGCACTATGCGACTTAACTTCTGAGGTCATCAGCCGCCTAGAACTTAGAACTAATTAAACCTAACTAACTTAAGGACATCACACACATCCATGCCCGAGGCAGGATTCAAACCTGCGGCCGTAGCGGTCTCTCGGCTCCAGACTGCAGCGCCTAGAATCGCACAGCCACTCTGGACGGCTCTCTAATCCGACCTTTACAACTTATTTTCTCAGCAGATAAATTAGGCCAGAGTATCCAAGACGCGGTTCTCAAGGTTTTCGAAGGTGATTTTTTTGTGCCGGATACAAGAACACATGGGATCACAAAAAGTGAATTAGTAGGTCTGGAAGCTATAATGTGGTATCATGATGCTGTTGATATACGGAGTCCATCATCATTGGAATAAGGCTGGCTTGGAGTCATAGACTATAAGCTCTGACCAAGTCAGCTGCTGCATCATGACAGATTTCCTTTAAGCCATGTAGTGAGATTATGATCTTACACTAATACGAATCTGTCATAATCGAATGACTGATGGCACCAGAAAAAAGTTCTGAATGTAAGGCACAGATTCAATATACCACATTAAAAAAAGACAAACGAAAAAAGTCTTTCACAATCAGACCAGAGGGCAGAGGCCAGTTCACTGACAGAACTGCCCTTGATTTTCAAGTGACTTCTAAGATGTGTAAAATTTCTAAACTTGTTCCTAAAATATTGGTAACGAGATATTTTGTATTTTCATAGAGACTTGCGCATCCAATTATTCTGTAGGTAATCTACGAGGCACACCTTACTCTCTGGTTATTGCAGCCATCATTCTGTTGTAAAATCTGCAAACGTTTGTGACGGTGTAACAGACACCATGATGACAACTTCACGTTACAGAGGAGAGATTTTGGTCATCATGGAGAATGGGAGTAAAAAAGGAAGTGAGTAAGTATGTTTTTAGTTCGTTTTGCTTTTTATGCCTGTAAGGGTTTGCGAATTTTAACCGCAACAGCGCTGATTATTCATAAATACTAGGCGAAAAAGTATAGGTGTATTGTCGTTTCTTTGTGATCGCTTTAACAAAATACGAAATTCATAATTTTAGATAACATTACTACGAAATAGCGATCTGCCAGTTAAATAAAATTAGTGAAAAACAGACTCGATCCCACAGCATTTAATTAAAAATATGACCACTTTCGGCCACTAGTAGCAAGCCGTCCTCAGAAAATACACTGTAAAGATAAAAATTAAAAGTGCTGATTTACATAGGGAAGTCAGAAAAAATTAAAATGAATGTATGTTAAAATGATATATCGTTACCAACCCGACTGATGATGATGACGCTCCGAACAGCTGTGCTGAGCACAGATTTGGTGAAATTTATCACCATACCAGTGATTTTAGCTTTTTAATCCTTATTTGTAACTGACATTCATACGTTTTTAACTTAGTTTCATACGTCGACTTTACTTCTTGGGAAAAAATTTCTGAATTCCAATTTGGTTTCAGCTTAGTTTTAATCAGTTGGTCTCTTTATTGCAAACATCAACCAGCGTCTTGTTGCTGACTACGAAATTTCAAGACATGGCGCCACATCTGTTAGCGACACCATTCTCTTTCATCCCTGAGGTTGGTGTCGAAAACTGTAGTCAAGGCAATACGGATCGTCCATCGAATACACCTTTGATAATCGACAGCCATTTCGATCACGATGTCTCTATGGAAACAGCATCCGTAGGCATTTTAACCTTGCCTGTATTGTGCAAGCTGGCAGGCTCTCTGGCCTCTTCATACATTTAATCAGGCAATCTTGCATTTCTAAAATGTGAATTTACGTATAAGCAAATTATCATTTCGCTACTGTCATGCAAAGCAGGTAATCGGACGCTATGTACCGGCATGTACTTGATCGGAAGTAGGGCGTATATATATACTAATTCTGGTCATTTCACGTAGGAGACGAGTGGGCTCGTTTGGGGTGTGAGGAGGCCAACCGCACACTGTTGCAGGAAGTGGGAGGACATCCGGCCACTGGAAACTGTGGACAGAGTCCCGATCCCTTGTGGCAGCTTTCTTTTGAAGCTCGTATTCAGGGACCAGAGCGACGGATACTTGCTATTTTTACAATGGCTGGGAACAGTTTTCTCAAGAGAGCCGCCTCATGTTCTACGCAGGAACGCGCCAGCACGATGCCACGACTGTGCTATTTTGTCTGGGACATTTCGAGGAAATGGTCGCCGATCTTCACGGGATAGCCGACAGAACGGCGCCAGACGTCGCATCCCTATCATCATACTCCGTTGGCGCCCGTCGCCAGTAAGCTTCCCGCGAAAAGTCCTGGCGGAGGCTGTGATAGGCTGCTCGACTGTTATGGCAGCACACGTTTGCCGTCACCGTCGAGAACTGCCGAGAAAGCAACGTATTGGCGCCTAGGTTGACGGAGTATGCAGTAGTGGGGGTCTAGACGAATTTATTGTATAGCCATAACTGTCGAAAGCTTTGTTTGTTGGTAACGCCTGACCGAGTTCTGGCACAAGCGGAGCGGTCGCTCTCTGGCCGCGGGGGCGGAAGAGAATCTGAGTGTTAGTTCCTGGTCGCCGCAGTCGGTCGCGTACTTTGCCACCCTTACTGCAGAAAACCTAAATTCACAATTTCACTTGTCCAGACACCTGCACGAAATTTAGTTTTCTTGTGCGATCGCGCTTCTATCGGTCTCAGAGGAGGAACCCCATCTCCATGCACCGGAGCCGACAGTGAGTACCAGCTGTCATCAGTACACCACTTTACAATGTATTGTCGGTAGCATAGCAGCTCCGGCCTGTAGGGTTTGAGCTGATTTTTCAGCCGCCCAAAATTCGAATTGAGGTTGATCAACGGATGCATCCGTGGAACCGCTTTGCCTCCTGAGGTGATATTATGGACTACATTACCCACTCGTTTATCGATATTATGCATTTCACCTGTTCTCTTTGCTTTCCCTTCTATTAATAGAGAAGCACACAAGATTCCACACAGCGTCGTTTGTACTTGGTTCTTGCCAACACCTCTTTCAACTGAGGACTATTTCCATTTTTTTTAATTTACGTTAACATACGTGATTGTTCCTTGTAAAACTCATGATTAATTTTGTGCTCTATTTAAAGAAAATAAATGTAATTGTAAATCTGTAGGACGGCATTTATCTGTTGAAGAGTCACACTCACCAGATACCTTTCCCATCACCATTTTTGGTGGGTCACTTTGATCAATTAATTTATTGAATAAATTATATGAGAGGCTAGCCACCCCACGTAGGATTTATATCGGCGCCATTATATGACTGCGATTCATAACTTGTGCACATTCAATATAAACCTATTTCAGTATGATCTGTATACATCGTGATGCTGCCCCCTACCTTGCCTATCTGTTAAGGGTCCCGCGATAGCAAACACGCTGCAAGTTTCCAATTGCTTGGAAGTATTTTTAACAAACCAGTTATTCTAAATATGAATATTGGTGTATTTAATCATTACATAAGTAGTATTTATATCTTATTCTATTACGAATATATACACAGCAAAAAAAGTTTTGCATCACCACAGTTCCGAGAGTTCCAGAACCTGTAGTGTAAATTGAAATAGAGATCTATAAACATCATTTCTGTTCTTTTTATTGCTCATGAAAACCACACATTGCATGTTGTACCACCATACAGCGAGACCTTCAGAGGTGGTGGTCCAGATTGCTGTACCCTAATACCCAGGAGCATGTCCTCCTGCATTGATGCATGCCTGTATTCGTCATGGCATACTATCCGCAAGTTCATCAAGGCACTGTTGATCTAGATTGTCCCACTCCTCAATGTCGATTCGGCGTAGATCCCTCAGAGTGGTTGGTGGGTCACGTCGTCCATAAACAGCCCTTTTCAATCTATCCCAGGCATGTTCGATAGGGTTCATGTCTGGAGGCCACGTTGGCCACTCTAGTCGAGCGATGTCGTTATCCAGAAGGACGTCATTCACAAGATATGCACGATGGGCGCGCGAATTGACGTTCATGAAGACGAATCCCTCCCAAATATGCTGCTGATATTGTTGCACTCTTTGTTGGAGGATGGCAGGTATGGTACAGCCATTACGATGACTTTACGAGCGGCATATGTCTGCTACACATAATGCGTAATAGGATGACCGGAGCGGGTGACGTGGTTGGGGTTGTAGGGCATGGCTGGGTAGGAGAAGGTGGTTGATTTTAGCAATCTTCCTCTTTATTGTTGGTTCTTCCAATATATTTTCCGGTAGCTCAGCCCCACCGCTCGTGTCGTGGTGGAAACGTGCTGATGCACGCAGTCCGGGGAACGCAATGCCATGCTCGGTCAGCAGCTGTGCAGACGGTAGGAGGTTAGTAGCACGAGGCCTGGCCCAGCGTGGCCCCTGCAGACGCTGCGACTCGTGACGACGCCGGTGCTCGGGAACAGCGTCACTGATGACCGAACGTCCAGTCGGTCGAACCGCTGCCGAATCAGCCGGTTACGCGGCGGCGTGTTTATTGGAAGGTTCTCGACGAGTTGGCTAATGCAACCAAGCCACATGCGGCCCGCACCTGCGTAGTTCTACTATTACTGCGTTATGGCTGTTGATGGCTGCCGCACACGTACGCACGTACCGACGCTCGTTGCAAAACAGTGTCACCTGCATAACGCACTGGCCAGCCTTCGTCCGCCATCTGCCGTGAGGCTGGTGCATCACGCAGTGAAACACACTAAATCACAATTTCGCACCATATTTCCTAACAGTAACCCCTTGTCCTCTACAAATGTCACCACAAAACAGTAGGAATCTCCACCTCGCTGCACACGCAGGACACTCTGTCTAAAGCTTCAGCCTGACTGGGTTGCCTCCAAACACGTCTCCAACGATTGTCTAATTGAAGGCATATGCGATACTCCTCGTTGAAGAGAAAGTAATGCCAATCCTGAGCGATCGATTCGGCATGTTGCTAGGCCCATCTGTACCGCGCTGCATGGGGTCGTGGTTGCAAAGATGGACTTCGCCATGGACGTCGGGAGTGAAGCTGCTCATCATACAGCCTACTGAACACAGTTTGAGTCGTAACACGACGTCCTGTGGCTGCACGGAAAGCATTACTCAATATGGTGGCGTTGCTGTCAGCGTTCCCCCGAGCCGTAATCCTTAGGTAGCGGTCATCCACTCCAGTAGTAGCCCTTGGGCGGCCTGAGTGAGGCATGTCACCGACAGTTCCTGTCTCTCTGCATCTTCTCCATGTCTGAACAACATCGCTTTGGTTCACCCGAGACGCCCGGACACTTCCCTTGTTGAGAGCCCTTCCTGGCACAAATCAATAATGCGGACGCGATCGAACCCCGGTATTGACCATCTAGGCATGGTAGAACTACAGACAAGACCAGCCGTGCACCTCTGGTGAAATGACTGGAACAGATCGGCTGTCGCACCCTCTCCATCTAATAGGAGCTGCTCATGAATAGTTGTTTACATCTTTGGTCGGGTTTAGTGACATCTCTGAACAGTCAGAGGGACTGTGTCTGTAATACAATATCCACAGTCAACGTCTATCTTCAGAAGTTCTGTGAACTGGGTTGGTGCAAAACTGTTTTGATGTGTACATAATTGATGATTTAATAGAAACTGGTATGAGGACACCGTCTTCGCAATGTTAGCTATTGCCTCCGGACGGTGTTCCGGGTTACATTTTAACATACTACGTTGCCTTATTATTTAATGTTTATGAATCTGATTTTAAGGTACACGGTACCCATAGGTTATGGAAATTCCTGTTTTTGCCATTTACAGTTAAGGTCATGTACTTCTTTTCATGAGCGTTCAAATCTTAACATGCGGCAGGTAAATCGCTTCCCACTGTCTGACACTGACATCATGCGGCTCATGAGCGCCCTCTTCCACTCTTAACCCTTGGCTGGTCGGCCATTAGCTGTCGAGTGCGCCACGCCGCAGAGGAGGACAGCAGAGCGCGCGCAGTCGCAGCCGCGGCCGCGGCAGCTGCAGCTGCAGCTGCCTGAGCCACGCAAGAGACGGCCGATCGGCGGTCGGCGGAGCTTGCCGTGCCGCCGGCCCCGTTGGGGGCTCCGCTTACGACGACCAGGGCAGCGCCGGGAGGGCCCACGAGGACGGCAACAGCAACAACAATCATTTTTGAGAGGTATACGAGTAAATATGGTCTCCGCCGCCGTCGCTCGTGACGTCTTTTCTCATTAACAACTCAACAGCAACATCAGCGAAGCAACATGCGACCGACACGGACGAGCAGGCAACTCAGGCACCAGGCGCCGTTCGGTCGGTCGAAGCCTCCCAGTGCAGGAAGACTAAAGGATTCAATTCGACAGCGGCAGCAGTATGGACTTCACAACGAAGAATAGGAGCGGCTCTGGCGCCATCCACAGGATGAAACTGCTCAGCTCCACCTCGAACCGTCCTCCGTGCCACCCGCTAGCTTCTTACAAGAGTAGCTGCAGGAAGAACCGTATCATGAAGACGATCGTCGGTCACGCACAGCAGAAGACGTAGACAGTTCTCTGACAACGACTTTACTACTGTCCAATAAAAGAGGTACCGCAGGAAGAGCGCAGAAGAACTACACAACCCATGCAAACGACACGTTGACGAGATAGAGATGACGAACAGATACTAAGCGAGTGCGCCATCAAAGGCGCCAACCAGAGTCGCCCAATAATTAGAAAGAACAGCAGTGACTGAAAGACAAGAAATTAACCACCTCAAGCAGCCTGTGTTACCATCTGCTGTACCACAGGTGGCCAATTACCATACACAGAATTACCTTGAACTCAACGAGGCGAACAGTTCGCTTCTCGACGGTGTTCTGAAGGCCATTTATCAGTGGGACAGAATAAAATACCACTTCGACACGTTCTCAGACCTTTTCTGCCGACCACGGGATCCATCAACATGCCATGTCCTTTTTCACCAAACGTGACATCTATTTTTCACTTTTTTTTTTCAGGAGTACAAGGAGCCCAAAGTCGTCATTAAACGGCTGCCAGAACAGATTCCTCAGAAAGAAGTGCTCAAAGCTCTACGAGAAAAGGCTATAACGTCTTCGATGTACATCATACCACAAGAGACGAGCAAACAATAAAATTCGTCCCGCAGTCGGCGTATTGCGTACGCCTATCATAAGATCTACAATCTCAAGTATCTCCCCTACACGAAAGTGCGTGTAGAATAAAGTAACTTCAAGGACTGCCCAGTCCAGTGCAAACTATACAAACGGTGGGAACTTTCTGCCAATTACTTCCGTCTTTAACCGAGACGTTTCCAATGTGGTGACCATCATAAATCAGCGCACTGCCCAGTACCAAAAATAGGGAGATCTAGATGCGTCAATTGCAGAATGGACGATCCTGCGACCTACCGCGGATGCGGAACAAACCAAGTGCTTCTGAGAAAGTATAAAGTGAATCCAGCTCATCAGCCACCACGACTGAATACATTTGTCACCAAAAACATTATACACGATAACGTACAGCGACAAGCTTCGAGAGTGACCGAAACAGTGACACCGGTCCTGGCTACACAAATGACAACAACCCGGCCCGACTCGCGACCATAACGACGTGCTCCGACTTACGCCGGCGTAGCACCACCACGCCTTCTACGGCGTTCCAGAGAACCAGCGACTTCTGCCAAGGACCTCATCACACCCACCACCACGGAATCTTACAAAGAATTCGTTTCAGCCTAGAATGGAAAATGGAGGCCCCACAACGCACCTCAAGATCTGAATATGGACGTGAATGCTGTCAAAACGAAGAAGATAGAATTAACAGCCTTCTTGTAACTCCATAGGGTTGACGTTGCGCTTATTTTAGAGACACGTTTAAAGGAGACGGTACAGGTCCGCATTCGGAACATGCGAGTGCACCGTTCAGATGGGACAGTCAAAAAGTAGAGGGACTGACATCTTACTCAAAAAAGAAATTCGACATCACGAGGAACAACTTCCAAGGCCACTACAACTGCATACAACGGCTGTCAACATTGCCACGCCCTAGGGAACATCACGTGTGTTGCTGCATACCCCAGTCAAAATCGCCACTTATTACCTGAAGATCTACGTGACCTCCCCAACCGTTTCGGCAGGGTACGGCTGAGAGGCGACCTCAATAGCAAGCATACTGCTTTGAACATGAGAAAAACCCTACTAGAGTGCCACCTATTGCCCAGACGTCCTTGATACAGCAGTCCTCAAGAATGTCAACGTCTACCTCCAACTCCGGATGATCATATCTTATCACGAGAATACGAACCAGTGATAGGAACACTGTAGAGGACACGCATCAAACTGCCGCCACAATCACGAGGCAGACAGACTGGCCATGGTTTCAGTGTTTTCTCGACCACTATCAACGCAGAGGTACAAATGTTAATTCAAGCCATCAAAACATAATGGAACTATTTTCAGAGACGGTGGATCCGCTTTAGGAGTCTTGAGGACAGAAGACAGATGTGCTAACTGAACAGGAACTCCACAAATGTGTCATAGAATGACGTCAGGAAGTGTAGGAAACCAAGCTGTTCGACTTCCTGCTGAGAAAACGTTACAAGTGGCAAGTGGGAAGAACCTACATCATCAAAGGCCACCAAAACGAGCAGTGCGTGGGGCAGAGACTCTGATGTACGACCCAATGGCACAAACGGAGCTGTATGCTGGCTCCCATCAACAGCAGAAGATATTTCCACCTTCACCGGCACAAGATGAAGTTCTATGCTACGTGGAGCAGGTTCAGACAGCACTTACGATCTTCCAGAGTGCACCAACGCAATTCCAGCCACGGTTTGCCACTCTCGAGGAAATTAAACAACTCTTCCATAAAACGGCCAACAACTCACCGGGACACGACTTCGCCACCAACGGAGTCTTAAAACATCTTCCCAGGAAGCCGCTGCTCCTAATCACAAGAATTGTCAATAGTCGTCTTCACAATGGATACTTCCAAGAGGGGCGGAAGACGGCGAAGGTGGTATCGCTGACGAAATCCGGGAAGGATCTCTCACTTCCGAACAATTACGGCACATTTAGTCTTCTAGCATCACTGGGGAAGCTCCTCGAATGAGTATTACTCAAGAGATCACAAGACACTTTGGTATGGGACAACGTGATCCGACTGGAGCAGTTCGGTTTCTAAAGTTAACTCTCCACCAAACTTCAATTCCTCCGAATTAACGAAACCATATAAGACAACTTTAATAAACGATATCAGACAACCGAAATATTCTTGTACCTTGAGAAGCTTAGGATAAAGTATGGCGTGGGAATTTAATAGTAAAAACTGCATCGAAACACCACCACAAATGATTGCTACATAAAGCTATTGATAACTTCCTTCAAATTAGAAAACTATAAATGCGCATTGATTACTGGAACTCTGTCAAGAAAACAGTCCGTGCCAGTATCCCACAAGGATCTGTAGTCCTGCCAGCACTTTTCAACATCCATATCAATGACATATAAACAAGTTCACATGAGTCAGTCTCTATGCTGACGAGAGAACGTCAGTAACAAAAGATAGAACATTAGATGAAGGGATTGCGAGGATGCAGTGACAACTAGATCTAATGGAGTGATGGGCACAACAACATAAGATTACCATCGATCCGGATAAAACAGTGGCCGCCAATGCTTTCACAAGACGCCGATCAGTCATCCATAGGAATCTTCCAAATGAAATCGACCTATACCTTGGTCTCCAGTGGTAAAATACCTGGGCGTTTACCTGGAGACAAAACTACTCTTCAGCTATCAGGTGCAGGAAAGAAGCGGGACTAAGAATATTGGGACCTCTCATCCCCTTCATCAAGGGTACGGATCTGAATGTTGACACGAAGATGAGACTACAATGAGCCACGGTCAAGTCCACATTTGTCTATGGGGGGACCTCCTGGGGCACAACATACGACACAGATTTCGGGAAGCTCCAAGTCCCACAAGAAAAACTTCTCCCATGGATCCTAAGAGCATACTGGAGGACAGAGACAACGGAACTCCACGATGCACTATACGAAAAATACCTGCGACAAAAGTGCGGCAAAACCTGTTTGACAAGGTCGACGTACTAGATCACCCCACTCATCAGTCAGCGATAGTAGGCACAATTCTTCCCCAACAATGGCACGAATATAGTGTCAGTCAAGATCTATCCTGGCAAGTACGACTGACAATAAAAGGAAAGTACGCCCACCATCCCTACAGGCGAAAAGACCACTTTGTGTGCCCAACACCCGTAAACAAAGAGCAATAAATATAGTTTGAAAGCTTTCCGTTACCTAACATCCATCATCAGCAGTTTTGAGACTAGTGTCAGCACAGCTGTTCCAAGCGTCATCATCGTCAGCTGGGTGGGTAGCGATACATCATTTTAACACATACCCTTTTTAATGTTTTCTGACTTTCTTATGCAATTGAACACTTTTTATCTTTTAGTGCCGAAAGAGATCATATTTTTAATAAATGGCTGTGCGATCGAGACTGTTTTTTACTAATTTTATTTATAATTCGAAATGATTACAAGAAACATCGATTAGCAATAATAGGTCGTTTATTGAAAAGTTGCTGCCAAGCTGTCGCTCTTCTGCCCTCGATTTTCAAATAAAATTAATATAAAAATTATATTAAATATAAAATTAAACATAAATATTTTACATTTTATGATGCTAAAGACAGGTGATGTTCATGGTATGATGTGACTGAGGTGATCATGATGGAGGTAGCTACTGGCAACTATGTGGTAAGTAATAGGAGAAAAGATGGGAGCATATGCAGGAGAGAACTGATAGATACATTATCAGAACTAAGAGATAGCTGGATATTAGACAGCCAGAAATAGGAGCTTGGACCATTCGAATCAGAAAAGGTTTGGTAGCTCTCTTTGCTACGAAGGTTAGATTTCAGTTATTGTTTCATGAAATGCATAACACGCAGGTATCTGTTTGTGCTTTCTTGTATTGTGATAGTGGTTATTTATTTGATACTGATAGGGATATTAAGTCATTTCTTAAAATACTTAAGAGCTATTGCAAATCTCATTCAAAAAGTATATAAGTGCAGAATGAGATTTTCACTCTGCAGCGGAGTGTGCACTGATATGAAACTTCCTGTCAGATTAAAACTGTGTGCCGGACCGAGACTCGAACTCGGGACATTTGCCTTACGCGGGCAAGTGCTCTACCAACTGAGCTACTCATATATATGGTCTGCGAGAGAGGAGTAGTTAAAATTACCCAGAAAATAATTTGGAGTTTCCAGAAATGAAAGGAAGTTTGGATGTATACGAGGGAAGGATATTGGTGTTACCAAGAATATGAGGTACGATGTTCTTGGATTTAGCTTGATGGAGAGAAATGTATGTATTCAGATGCTGAGTAGGTGAAGGAAGTTTATAAGATGGTACTAGATGCGTGTGCGAGTAGAATGCGAAAAGCCAAGCTGCCTCCATGCGTTCAACGGTTTAGAGGAGGATTAGTAAAACCTACGGCTTGGCGGGGGGAGGGGTGCCGGGTTGGTAAGCCCCGAAGATTCAAGCAACATCTGCATGGATTTCAGGATGGTGTGGATGAGAGACTTGTGGGTACGAATGATGGTCGTAGAATGTAATCCCCGCAATCATCGACCACTTTATTATTTCAATCTGCTTCGCGCTTCCTTTTCGACTCGTAATTGTTTAGGTTAGTCTTTCTGTTACACTGCACCCAGTATTTAGTTTCTGGCGAGTCGGTAGGAGCATTAGGGGCGTCGGTTGTGTGCGTCCCTCAGAAGCAGGGGAAGCAGACACGCGTCTCCCCAGAGCGTTAATTCGTGCGCGCGTGTAAGCAAACAGCCGCACGCGCCCCCAGTGTGTTCTCGTAACTACACCGCGTAATCTGCCGTCCGACGGACCCGCCTCTGGTCTGCCTGTGTGCGTTTGTGGCGTGCGCGCGAGAGCGAGAGAGGAGGGAGAAAGGAGGGAAGGTAAACAGCTGGCAAAGTACATTGTCAGGAATTTTAGGCCGATGGGTGTAAGCTACGGACCCTGATTCTAGGGTAAGCCCACTAATCTTCGCACAGTTGCGAGCGGCTGCTAATAAGATTGTCCTAAGTCCCCAGCGGAGATTACTGGATTTCACTGGTGTCAATTGGCTTTACCGTCGCCTTCATGCGGCTTACTTTCGGTGCAGTCCTCAGGCTGGGAATTTGGGGCTTTGGCGCTTTGTGTGGAAAGAAAAATTCGAGATATGATGAGATTAGATTTTTCCTTATTTATTAAAAAGAACGGTACTGACATACAGTAAAGACGGTCATTATAACATAGGAGTCTTCTCAGGGAGAAGAGACACATGCTTACTTCGCACAAATAAATTTACAAGCCGAAATGTCATGACCACGGGGTATATCAAGATCGAAAGGTGCTTGATAGCGTTGCGGGCACGTTGTATGATATGAAAAATTTACAGGGTATCAGTGGTAAAGTGCATATATTGTGATCATTGGCACCTTAATATGTATGTAGTTCAGTGTGTTAGTTCTCTTTTCTCTGCGTCTAGGTATTCCCGCAAATAAGTCACATGTTTTACTACCTGATATTTTTTACACGGTCTTAAGCGAACCATTTAGTGGACTACGCCTGTCAGTATAAACTAACCGTTCTACCTCCAGGTGCTCATACTTCCCAGAGGAAAATAAGCATTCATTGGTTTGCTTTTGCCACATATACTTGGATATACTAACCCACCTAAAAACATACTTCTCCTAATAGCTATAATTATCAGTTGCAGATGAAGTAAATATTGATGTAATGTTATTCGGTATACTGTCCTCAGTCATCCATGTCTGCAGAGAAGAACGAGGAATCATTCTAGCGACAATACTGACCGCATTCAAGGACGTAAGCGACTTTGACGAAGAGCAGCTGATTATTGCCTGGCACCTGGGAAAAACAATCTCGGAAATAATGAAGCATTTCAGCTTTCGAATGTTACTATCGTGTGTAGTGGCTGTACGACGGTAATACCACGAGTAGGCGAAACGTGTTGATGTTTTGCAAAGCAAGATAAACGGCGGTCTGTGGCAAATATGAGACAAGGCACAACGCTGGTGCATTCGTAAGTATTTCAGAGCACACTTCCCAGCGAACTTTGCTGAACACGGAGCACTGCAGCCGACCTCACACACTTATTTCCATGTATGTCTTCTCAATTACGCTTCAATTACGACTGCAGTTGACGCGCGATCGTCGAAATTCAACCGTGGGTCAGTGGAAGCTTGTCGCCTTGCCGAATAAATCAAGTTTCTTCATAGGAGTATTGTGCTATGAGAGACGTTGACCACATGCATGCTATGGGACCTGGGGACCTGTGGTAGTGATAGAAGGCATCGTGACCGCTTTGGACTACGTGAAAATTGTTGCAGACAACTTACATCCATTCACCCTTGATGTCTTCCCCAACAATGATGTCACAAGACCATAATCGTGCTATAGTGGTTTGGGAAATGTGTTCGCGCGCGCGCGCGCGCCTGTGTGTGTGTGTGTGTGTGTGTGAGAGAGAGAGAGAGAGAGAGAGAGAGAGAGAGAGAGAGAATACCTAAGGGACCAAACTGCTGAGGTAATCGGTCCCTAGACTTACACACTTAAATTAACTTAAACTAACTTATGCTAAGAACAATGCACACACCCACGCCCCAGGGAGGACTCGAACCTCCGGCAGGAGGGGCCGCACAGTCCGTGACATGGCGCCTCGAACCGAGCGGCTTGGGAAGTGTGATAGTGAACTCACGTTGATGCTGTGGCTACCATATTAGCCTGATCTGAATCTTATGAAACACATCTTGGACACTATCGAGCGCCAACTCTACACCCACAGTCCACAGGCCCTGCAATTTATTTATTTAACCTTATCTGATTAGGGTCACTAGCGACTCTCTTAGATCGGACCACGGTTTCACACAAACTTTAACCTTTTACATCGTACTTTCACAAGAACTAAAAATTTAAAAAAGACAGATAATATTAAAATGATTTTAGCATATGTACTGGCAGTGTGAGTAAATAATATTTACTATAAACTAACAACGTTAATACTTGCAGACTAATGATATTTATAACAGCAGTAACTCCGTAACAGTAATTGCATGACCTGTGCTTAGCCGTCTGGTGGCATAGCCTTCCGAAAATCTGGCAAAAACATTGTCGACAGCGTGCCAAGCAGACTCGCTCCTCCATTACGTTGCAAAGGTGTAACAATACAGTTGTGTGTCGTTTCGTTTTCCTTACTACAACTACACTTCAAAAACAGTTCTGACCCACAGAAAAGGCCATAAAATAAATTTCAATTAGATGTTGTAACTCGCTGGACTTGGACATCGGAAATGCTGTAGAAATGGTATCAGTTCTGCAATAATCCTTAGAAGCCGCATTTCGTTTGCCACACAATCGTCTCAGGAGAAAACTGGTAGCTACTTCTAGAAATAATCCACGTCCTGAAACAAGAAGTGTCTTCTCACAGCACAGCTACGATATCGACAATTTGGCTGGCGCAATCGGTGTACAGCGATTGCTAACAAATGTACACAACACAATGGAAAGTGATAAATCAAAAATACTTATTAACAGTGCCATATTTAAATAACATGCGAAATCTTGCATTGAAAAGAGAGTCTCTTTCGGGATCAATATTCAAAAGACAGACAAATTTTTATGCACGTGCTAGAACGTCCTTAACTGATGCGTTAGGGTTGACTGGATCGACATAGAAGGTTGAACATCCAATACGAGAATAGAGTTGCTATGTCCTGGGCTGTCACCTTCACTACGGCCGCAGTCTACGTCTCGAGATGGCTTCTCCATCTCCCTCCGAAGGGTAAAAGAATGCCGTGTGCCTCGGGTGCCTGACATTCCTCCACACCCGCAACACAGCAATGCCGTGCGGGTTGCCGTCGCACCAGACACCTGCAGCCAACACTGGTCGACTTCACTGCGCCATCTGCTGCTGTATGGAGGGTGCCACGATGACTGGACACGGCTAGCAACACTTCGTATCAGCAAAACCAAGTTACGTTGGCCTTTTTCGGGTATCCCTACGCCCGGCGGCCAATATATGACTGCCATTGCAGCTCTCCAGCAGAGTGTGCCACCGAGTCCGCCTCCGAGTAAACAACGAGTCATCGATACAGTGATACAGTACTACCGGACGAAGACAACGCCAGTGCAGCCCCGAGCGAGACCACAGCTGATTTCGACCTCCGGAAAGTAATCGATTGTAGCAGACTGTCTTTTCTCTTGCACCTTTGTAGAACTATATTCACGGAGTGACAATATTCTCATCAAATCAGGACGACAGTTTGTGTCGCTTTTGTAGAGATTCAACTTCTGTTGCTCATGTTTTCTTGTTGCTTCCTTGGAGAAATAACTGTTGTAGTTCAAGGCTACCTGGGAACTGTCGCCCCGTGAGGATGCCATTTCACCACTGGACACTTCAAAAGTGGACCAAAATTAGGTCAAAATTCAAAGTGATACTGTTTTGATATGAAGTCGAATGCAACTGGTGCCAGTACAACCAAGATCACTGATAATTGTTCATGAATATTGTGAAGACAAAATTCACTTCAAGGAAGGGAACCCACCTAATCAGTTGCGTTCACAAATCTTGATACACTTAATGAGACACATTGCTAAATCCGCAGCACAGGACAGGTAGTTCAAATTGTGGAAAGGGGCCAAAGTAAGCGGCTGTCAGTTGGACTCGAACATACAACCTTTTATTTGATCAAACATTAAAAGAGCCAAGAAAATTTGAAAAAAAAGCTTTTTTTTTTGGAACTTAATTAGCGGCTAAATGCGACGTACAATTTTATGCCTTAAGGGCAAGACCACTTTAATTTAAAAACGGCTAAAAGCCAATAACATAAAGCTCAACCAAAATTTAAAAAGGCAAAGCCATATCTTAAAACAGTTCCATAATTAGGCTGAAGGCCCAAAGAATCTGAGCGTGCGGTAGCGTTCTCGCTTCCCACACCCGTATTCTCGGGTTCGATTCCCAGCGGGGTCAAGGATTTTCTCTGCCTCGTGATGGCTGGGTGTTGTGTGATGTCCTTAGGTTAGTTAGGTTTAAGTAGTTCCAAGTTCTAGGGGACTGATGACCATAGATGTTAAGTCCCATAGTGCTCAGAGCCATTTGAACCAAAGAATCTGACTAAGATCAAAACAACTTAAATTCTAAATCGATTGAAGGCGCAACACTTAAGACTCAATAACATTAATTTTAAAAATGCCACAGGCTTAACGTAAAACGTTCTTAAATTAGGTTGAAGGCCCCACCATCTGACGCTTTAAGGGCAAATCAACCATAATCTAAAAATCGGCTAGAAGCCATATAAGTCCAAACAACAAGAACAAACAGGAAAGGGCAGTACACCCAACGGCGCTCAGAAGTTCGAAGGGTCGGCCTGGAATTCTGGAATTCAAAAACTAAGGTTCGCTTAGGTGAGACAGGCAGTCGGCCCAACCATTCTCGACCCGACGACAACCCAACCGACATACAGTCAGCGGACCCACTGACAAGACAACCTCCGCTTCACCCAACCAGCACACAACAAGGAGTTCATGCAGCAACGTAGAAGGTATTGGCGCCCACAACCAATTGTACATTAAGCTGTTAAACTACACACCGTGCTGGACAGCGGCAACACGATGAGGAAAATACGCTGCATGAATTTACGTCAACGCCCAGGGCAGGTAACCGCAACGTTAACGGCCACAGGGCAGAATATTCCGCTGGTGCACTTAAGTTCAAATAACCAAGTACAGTTAAACTCCACCGGAGGGTGACTAAAATTTGCCAACTTGAAAACACACGTTGTTGCTCGGGGGAATATCCCAACAGCAGACAAGAAACTCCATACGACACAATGTGAACAGTCGTGACTTGCTGGTAGATTAAATCAAAGCTCAGCTTTCATGCCCAGGATCGGTGAGCCACGAACCTCGTAGCAATGGGGATAGCACCCCACAGACACCGCATAGAGGCCTACAGCGGGCCCGGCCAAACAAAACACCGCGGAAATTTCCTCGCTGCTCCACGGGAACCGACCAACTGGCCGCACACAGCCCAGCCGGTAACTATAAGCGGCAGTCCAAAGATAGTCCCATGTGCGAATATCGATACACACCGCTGCTGCTTCCCCCCGGAAAGAGAGGATAACAGCATAATCGCGATAACCGCCGGAGACTAAACACAGAATAGTAACAAAGGTTTAATCCAATGCATAGCATGAACCAGCCACGGCACACTTATAAATAGTAAACTTAGTAGAAATGTATTTACGTGAATGGTTATTGTCTCTAAAAAGAATTTTCTCAAAATCGACTAAGATATTGTCCGAGTTAAGCTCCTCATTGACAAAGTTTGTTTTTAAATGAAAAATGTATTCAATATCTGTGCAACCTTACTGAAAGTCTGGAGCACACGAGTTTCACAAAAAGCTGTGACATGTACATCCTTTACGATGTTTGACTGTTATCTGTGCAAAATGATTTCGCTTCTGAATAATTTTACGCGTCGCTTTCATAATATAATATAAATACTTCACAAACTTCTTTATGTACTAAGCACAAGACAAATTTTCGAGACGACATAACTACAAGCAAAGGGGTTTTTGCCAATAGCGTACACATTGTGTATTCTACTGATACACTGAATTCTGAAAGACATTTCGTGGTGAAACGAGTCTGCTTTTCACCTCATTTCATCGGCACATTAACAAAACGCTACGCTGTCCTACCCAAAGGCGTATATACATGTCGATGCCGCAATGTCTTTGGACTAGCAGGAGGGCAAACACGTGACATGTATTGCACTGGAGGCTCTTTGGCTGCAGCAGTCATTCAGACGCTTTGCCGGGATGGATGATTTTTACCACACCTGAACTTTTCTTTGGCATTCTTACTGAAAGTTGCACTTAGTTCTCTGTTGAAAAATTTTAGCGATGTACAAAGACCAGCATATCTACAAATTCCATCAGCGTCAAATATAGTACTGGATAATAAATCCCCCTCTTATTCGGTAATAACTCAATCAGACGTCTTGACACCATTATTTATGTATTCTGTAACGCGAACTATTTTTTTGTACTTTGAGATGTGCAATACCCGTGTCAGACTGTCTGTGGTAGGAAGAAATCCGATCTCCAAGCAAACCACGCCCTACTAAGGCAAATACTGTACGGTCTACTAGAGACCATGGCTCGGCCTATCAATCGCACAACGGTTCACTTTGTTGATCAATGACCCCCATTGTACATGTACTTACTCTGTAAAAGTAGATTTTTCCTAACAGTGCAAGTTACGGTAAATGAATGAGAGAAATTTCTATTGAGGTGCAAGTTATGTAGTAGCAAACCTAGTATCTGTAAAACTGCCTTTCATAAATTTTCTTTGTTTCCTCTGAATCATGTGCATATGTAAGAGTCTGCAGCGAGTCATACTTGTTGTTTATCACTTGACCCCTGAAATCACAGTTGATAAATTATATATAGAATAAAAAAGGGAATAGCTTATTTGTCTTTCTAGAATAGATCCCAAACTTTCACTTTTATTAATTGATGCATTCTAGTTAATGACAGCAGTATTTCTAATGATTTTTGTTACGATCTGCACCTCATATTAGCTGCCTTACAGGGACAGGTTCATATTTTTTTTTACAATGTCTGTCTGACACCCTGGGCTTGAGAAGACAGTTCAGATGTTTGGTCCATTTTCGAGCTATGTGGTAAGCTAAGTTGCCACATATTAGTACACTCACTGGGCAGACGCAAAAAGTACGGGCGCTGCAAATGTGTTGCATTTTTAATTGACATTGAGAGAGACGTCTCGTGGCAATGATGGAGGCTATGAGCTACCGTGCCACCCAATACACAAAGATTCATTCGTCCTTGCAGTAGTTCCTAAAATTAGCTTTCATACAGAAACAAACAAATACGGCGGGGGACTTAAATGTACAAAATGAGTAGGAGAAGAAGGTAAACATGACAGTGGCGTTTCAGAGCGAGCGGAATAATTTCGTCACTGCAGGGAGCAGTGAAGCTAAAAATGGACGCTCTCAACGGCAGCAGCAGAAGCCCTCACTGCGAGTTATGCCATTCAGCACCAGACGGCAGTGGCATCGTTTTCACACTGGCGGTGGACTTTAGTTCATCATAGTTTAGCAGCATTGCACGAAATATTTGTAAATTATATACACAAACCTTTCTCGAAAAATCAGCATACCTGTTAGTAAAAACTGTATGAAAATGCAACACACATACCAGTGATCTAGCCAGTCAGCTGTCAGTCGTGGTAGCGTGTGGAACTGCCCCTCGGGGAGGCCAAGCGCTCAGCTCACTGCGTTTTTTGTTTTTTTTTTTTTACCTTCCGCAACGTGGTACTCGTGTTTATAGAGACCACACTACCGTACCTCATGGTACACTCTTACCACCGTGCAAAGATCAAAGTAATGTTTCAGGCTGAAGTTCCACGACCGAGAGCTTTCGACGTTGAACAGTTCATACTAGACGATCTGCGTTTGAACTCCCTGGAGGTGATCGGAATACATTTTTCCATCACAGGAAGTGTTGTATACATCAAGATATATACAGAGTCACCATGCGCTGAAGTTGTCCAACGACACGCCGCCGGACTCTGATGGACATGTAGGTGCAGTGACAGTGGACCAAGCGGGATTCGGCTCCGGACTTTGCGTGTGTTCGAGCGCCCGTTCAAGGTGCCTCACGAGGTGGTCATTTCCGTTTTCCAGCAATATGGAAGCATCTTAGGTCACCTCGGGGAGAAGTGGCAAACATTTACGACTTCCCCAGTGTTAAATGGCTTCTGCAGATAAAAGCTGAGCTGACGAAGAAACACGTTCCATCGTTCCTGACGATTGGCGGCGTGCGAGCCATTGTCAAGTACGATGGCCAGCCACGAACGTGCTTCGCATGTGGCCAGGAAAGACATGTCCGCTCCGAATATTTACGCCGACGTTTGATACAGACTCCGCTGGGTGAAATGACCCCAGCATCGACGTTCACGTGTCTACCTGTTACCTACGCTAAGGTACCGGAGCCCTGCCACGTCACTTCAGGATACGCCTGAAACCCCGTCAATGCCACCCATCGCACCACAACATGCCGACGAAACGAGCATGGCATCACCACCAGTGCTCGCACCGAAAACACTCTCAGGACTATGGCGGACGACCCTGCTCGAACCGTGGACGTCGAACTAGATATCGTGCATATTGCTGCCTTTACCCAGATGGGTATAGCGTCGGATGATGGGCGACCACTTTCTGATTCGGAACAACACATTAGGAAGCAGTGGTTGCCCAGGAAGCGCAAGAAAAACCAACGAACACCCGCCAATGATGCTCTCCATTAAATGACCTAGTGAGATGGCGACCGGATGTCTGATGGTGACCTTCCATATTGCGTCTAGTCACATGGTACGACCACTCCTGACGCCTCTCCTGTGAAGAATCCTCTCTCAGTCGAGAACACGAACTCATTGTTGCCATACATGACTACAGATCTCCCATAGTTATTGTCACAACGCCCACTTCCCCCACTCCGACAGTAAACGGCTGTCACATGTCTTCGGCGTCAGAACCATAGGCCGCGGATCAGACCACCAACGTGTCCGAACGAGAGCATCCCACGGAGGCGCCTGAGCTGGCGCTCTGCCTCTACTCATGACCACTGTGGCAGACCCGATGGGTCTACACCTTCATGATGCTTACATCACGCAGTCTGCATCAACTTCAGTGTACCGGACCCAGCAGTATTGCCCGCCATTCATGTGGAGCACGTACCGGTCTCACCGCGGACTTCTAATACTCAGCCAAATACAACTGATATCATCAAAGTGTACTGGTCTGAAGATGGCGTTGGCGCAACGTCGAATCTAGTTGCCAAATAAATAGGAAATCTTAAGTACAGCCGGACGAGTTTCCTTCTTAATAAAAATTATACCAGCTGATGTCTCACCATCGTCCAATTTAAATACGGATGTACGAAGACGGCAATATCGTTTCGCCACAATGAATCTTTCCATCATCCTACCACCTCACAAACTGGCCATGTTCCGTGACACCATCTACTCTGCGGATGCTGAAATTGCACTCCTATGGAGCTATTTGTCGCTGACTTCCAAATGCCCGCCGGGTACACCGCCTACGTTTCTCACGCCTCCGACACTGGTAGAGGCGTCGCCTTCCTCCTACGCGACGGGCTCCCTGCTGAGGATGTCGCATACTTCCCAACTGCACAGGGTATGGCCCTCACCGTATCTGGTGTGCGTAGCATTAACATCTACGCACCGTCTGCCTCTAGCCGCCATCACGACTGACATTCATTCTTCCCCAAGGAGGAGTTTTAAGTTCTAGGGGACTGATGACCACAGATGTTAAGTCCCATAGTACTCAGAGCCATTTGAAATATTTTGAATATTATTGTGTACTTAAGGACTGTTGACTGTTGCAGTTGCTCGTGCTAGTGGGCAGCAAAGCTTCACTGCAGTGGTGGCGAGGCGAGTTAATGAACATATGTTATTAAAGTGGTTAGAAATAGAACCTCGCATTTGTAAGTTTGGATTTGGGGCTTAGTGGCACGCTGAAGGTAGCTGGTTCACTTGAACGTCATTTCTTAATTTAGTTATAGATCTAGAATATTCTGGTTTTACGCCTTAGTGGCAGTTGTCATTTCTTAATAATTTCTTGTGTGTATGGAGTGTATAGTTAGATGCTTAGTATCCAGATTTTTTTTTTGGATCAGAGGAAACTAAGCTCCTTAATTCTGTTCACTAGTTAACTTGTAATATGTATCCAAGGTTCTCGGGTGTCCAGCCGGATCCGATCGTCGAAGTTCCACGATATTTCGGCGAATAACCGTTCCGCCATCATCAGGTGGTGCTGATGGAATGATCTGTCTGCGCTGTGTTCGTGGTATTTATGTCCGCGGGGTCCCGAGTCGTACCCTGGCGCGGACGGCCGGCGGGGCGCCGCGTGCTGGGAGGGGTGGGGGTAGCTGCAGCCACGCCCGGTGGTAGGCGCAGTCCATCTCCATCCGCCGTGGCGGGAGGATCTCGCGTCCGCTCGCGCCGTTGCTCTTTGATCGTGTTTAATAATGGTTTCCCGGCCTTGCTAAGTTGAAACCCGGTGTCCCTGTTGATGAGGTGACCTGTTACTCGCATTTCTATGGCCTCCTTGTAGATACTGTCCCAGTACCTCGTTAACGCGCGATTTCTCTATTCCATTCAACGAGAAGCATGTTGTAGGCAGAAGATTTGCTACTGCCCAAAGTTGATTATAAGTTCACCCTACGGATCGTGTGTTTGTGAAATCGTAATAGATTAACGTTTGCTCGCGTCTATCTCATATTCATCAAATTGACATTTTGCCTTAAGCTTGCGTAAGTGTAAAACTGAGTGATAATAAAAAGAAGTCAGTAAATTTATTAACATAAGCACACAAAAGGGAAAATTGTACCCTGGTTGTGACTATCGCTAAGTTGCATATTTACAATAATTTAAGATTTTGTCATATTGCAGTATGGTTGTGGCCAGACTGAAATTCCTCCTGTTTGCAAGTTAATTTAAGGTACTGCTTCCATTACATCGAAAAGTTTCATTCCTGTATAACATTTTTAAATGACTATATATTTGAAGATGTTTCTGTGCTCTACAACTATTTACTGATTTTGTGAATTTTTTTAAAATACTAATTGAGGATAGGGCTTTGATATGCTAATATTGTTAATTGATTATTACAGCTGATGACTTTATTAATGTGTAATCAATAAAGAAGTGTTGCGACTAGAAACTGGTTGTGTTACTGGTATACAAGGTTAGTGTGCAATAGCCACACCAATGGCGAAGCATCGAGCAGCTCCCTCAACTTGTCCAAATCCAAAGTCTTACTCATTGGTGAGGGCCTACGAGAGAGAGGCGTCGCCCTCCTTTACGTCGCCGCCATGGTTCGATGTCTTGGCATTGAATTCACCGCCAATCTCCGTCAATCAGCGGCTATTAACGGTAGCCGTTTGCTGCAGATGATAAGAGCTAGCCTTGCAGATCACCGGCTACGAACCCTCGACATTATCCAACGAGCCCAATATGTGAACATCTATCATGCCTCCCGTATACCACACGTGGCTCAGGTACTACTGGTCCCAACTCTTCTGGCCCGACGTCTGTCGATTGCATTGGGCTCCTTCGTCAGCTCAGGGATATTATTCAAAGTTCAATATGACTCCCTTGCACTCACACGGGACTGTGGTGGTGTGGGACTAATACATGTGCTGACCAGATTCACGGCGCTGTACATTAGCTCCCAAATCAAACTCTGGCATCGTTACCCGCAAGGCCTCACTGGGCTGCTATTCCAAGGCTTTGCGCCGGTCTCATTGTCTGCCCCAGTATTTGTCTCGACCATATCATTCCCCTTTAATCATACCCGGTGATTATTCCGGGACCTCAGTTTAGACTACCGGGCTTAACCCTTACACAGTTGTTACAGACGAAGCCGGCCGCGGTGGCCGAGTGGTTCCAGGCGCTTCAGTCCGGAACCGCGCGACTGCTACGGTCGCAGGCTCGCATCCTGCCTCGAGCATGGATGTGTGTGATGTCCTTAGGTTCGTTAGGTTTAAGTAGTTCTAAGTTCTAGGGAACTGATGACCTCAGATGTTAAGCCCCATAGTGCTCAGAACCATTTGAACCATTTGTTACAGACGAAAACACTTTACAAAATGTTACAATAATGCCGCCCGCCCAACCCCATCAAAATTACGTATGTAGTGTCCTGCAGTTGGCAGGAAAGAACTAGCAGTCAATTTGAACACACTTTATCACAATTAAAAAAACAACACCTTCTTGGAATACACTAAGTTTTAAACGCAGAACAAACAAGAAAACCCCACGAATCAGTGGTAGCAAAACATATAAGGAAACAACACAATGGAAGAAAATACTGACCAAGACTACACTACAAACTACGAAGTACTACTACAAGACTACGGTGAGGGAATAGAAGGCTAGTGCCGGCGTAAGTACTGGCCAGAGCTATTCATAGCGGTTGCCGGTCTGACGGTCTAGGTGCGTTTATAAAGCCAGTTCGGCGGTGAGCTACACAATCATATGAGTTCCGATGGGTGGGACACTGTCACATGTTGTCTGGCGAAGTAGTTACGTGTTTATTTCCAAAGTCTACTGTTTCTGTCCGCTGGCAAAGTTTCTATCCAAGCTGCTGAAAGGAGGTTAGCAACCCGTCTTACGCGGTTCTGCGGGCCCTCTAGCAGTAAGGGGCCCCTACGTCAAAGTATCCCAATATGTGTGGCGGCACATATGGAAAGCGATCCACGCAGCTTTCTCGAATCCGAGTCTATTCAGCGTGGTATATCGCAGTGAATAGCAAACAAGTTAGCCGATATCGACGGCACCACATCAATCTTGCCTACTCGTCCCTCTGCACACGCTGTGGAGTGGACGACACAGACGACCATCGGTTCCACTGTGGTCCAGCGTCCGATGTCTGGACACTTGCAAGGCGTATTTTGGCGTTCCTTCCACCCCAAACACCCGCTCTGATCTACATCCACACTTGACCTGAGGCCACACAATCCGTTATCTTTTTAATTCTGGCCATAAGTCAGCGTTAGGATATTGAAATTATCTCATCGAACGACACTGCGTCCTAACACGCAACCCACGCTATCAGCAGTACTTCTCTAATTTCTTAGGAAGCACCTTTATGGATCCGCCTCGAAGCTGGAACGTCCGGCCATGAGAAGCTGAAAACTGATCTGAGCTGATCAGAACCTACCCGAAACGAACAGAACCGATAACGGAATCTAATCCCACTCTACGAGAAGACGCAGGACGCGCTACTGAAGGCGCTAATATACGAGGGTAAGTCAATTATTACCCACAAAGTACTTATAAAATTTTACTGTAATCAAATAGGAAACTTACAAGAACATCATTTTCCGACATAGTCTCCTTGCGTTTCAACGCACTTGGTCCATCGTTGTACGAGTTTCCTGATGCCCTCGTAACAGAAGGTTCTCGGTTTAGCTGCGAGCCAGGAATGTACCGCTTCTTTCAATGCCCTTCATCTGCGGCAAATCGACGGCCCCTTAATGCCTGTTTGAGTGCACCAAACAAGTGATAGTCAGAAGGGGCAAGATCGGGACTATATGGAGGCTGATCCAGTATTTCATATTTGAGTTTCTGGACCGTTTCAACAGTGTGGGCAGCATTATGTGGACGGACATTGTCGTGCAACAACACAAATCCTTTTGACAGCAATCCTCGATGTTTGCTTCGAATCGCAAGCTTTTGCCTGGCAGTAAGCATCTCATTGTAACGTATACAGCTTAATGTTGTACCTCTTCCCCATGATGCCCCAGTCTGGAACTTGTGCTTCCCAAAAAACCGTAAGCACTGGATTCGTGATTTCCTGTCGGGAAGGTCGCAGTTCGTAGTAATAGACGGCAAATCATCGAGTGAAACTGAAGTGATATCAGGTGTTCCCCAGGGATGCGTCCTGGGACCTTTGCTGTTCCTGATCTATATAAATGACCTGGGTGACAATCTGAGCAGTTCTCTTAGACTGTTCGCAGATGATGCTGTAATTTACCGATAGTAAGGTCATCCGAAGACCAGTATCAGTTGCAAAGCGATTTAGAAAAGATAGCTGTATGATGTGGCAGGTGGCAGTTGACGCTAAATAACGAAACGTGTAAGGTGATCCACATGAGTTCCAAAAGAAATCCGTTGGAATTCGATTACTCGAGAAATAGTACAATTCTAAAGGCTGTCAATTCGACTAAGTACCTGGGTGTTCAAATTACGAACAACTTCAATTGGAAAGACCACACAGATAATATTATGGGGAAGGCCAGCCAAAGGTTGCGTTTCATTGGCAGGACACTTAGAAGATGCAACAAATCCACTAAAGAGACAGCTTACAATACACTCGTTCGTCCTCTGTTACAATATTGCTGCGCGGTGTGGGATCCTTACCAGGTGGGATTGACGGAGGACATCGATTGGGTGCAAAAAATGGCAGCTCGTTTTGTATTATCACGTAATAGGGGAGAGAGTGTGGCAGATATGATACGCAAATTGGGATGGAAGTCATTACAGCAAAGACGTTTTTCGTCGCGGCGAGATCTTTTTCCGAAATTTCAGTCACCAACTTTCTCTTCCGGATGCCAAAATATTTTGTTGAGCCCAACCTACATAGGTAGGAACGATCATCAAAATAAAGTACGAGAAATCAGAGCTTGAACAGAAAGGTTTAGGTTTTCGTTTTTCCCGCACGCAGTTAGGGAGTGGAATGGTAGAGAGATAGTATGATTGTGGTTCGATGAACCCTCTACCAAGCTCTTAAATGTGAATTGCAGAGTAGTCATGTAGATGTAGATGTAGATGTAGAGCATCAGTTTCCCTGTGGACGATTGGGTCTTGAACGTTTTCTTGCACCGCGAATTTGGATGTTTCCATTCCATATTCTGCTGTTTACACTCCGTCTCGTAAATATGGATCCATGTTTCGACACCAGTAACGATCCTGCCTAAGAAGTTGTCCCCTTCGTTACCATAGCGATCCAAAAGTTTTCTGCAGATGTCCAAGTGCGTTTGTTTATGCAATTGTGCGAGTTGTTTTGGGACCCATCTTGCACAAATCCAAGTATGTTTTGAACGACTTCATAGGCAGAACCGTGACTAATTTGCAGACGATGTGATACTTCGTCAGTAGTTAATCGTCTGCCTAAGAGAATCATTTCACGCGAACGCTCAACGGTTTCTTCATTTGCGGCAGTACACCGTCGTCCGGCTCCTTAATCGTGCGTAACACCTGTGCGACCATTTCTGAACTTTTCAATCCATTCATAGACACTCCGTTGTGGCCAATTACTGTTCCCGCTCTGTACAGAAAGTTTTCGATGAATTTCGGCCCCTGATACTCCTTCCGACCACAAGAAACGGATCACTGAACGTTGCTTTTCTTTGGTGCAAATAGACAGCGGAGCAGCCATGATTAACAGTACGGCAGCGATAATGAAGCTATCCTAGCAGCTTGAAAATTACAAATATGTAATAACAAATAAACAAAGCATGCGCCATCAATGTAAAACAACAGTACTGCCAAAATAAACAAAAATATAACTAAATTGCGGATATATATTAACATAAAACAATTACAAAAGAATAAAATAAAAAGTTATTATGTTAAATTTTCATGGCTCCCATGTGGTTTCTTTTCCTTTATCCTTTCTCGCCCCCTCATAGCTCTAGGTTAGTCTTACTGGGAGTAGAATTAGATAGGGGCCTACCGCTGAAGTGGTGGTTCGCTTTCTTATTTAGGGTCTTATTTAGGGTAAAAGTGGCGGTGACAATTTTCCTTCCATATTTTTGAATCACCTCTCCAGGGGAATTTAAAAAAAACGATTTGTGACCCATAAAAAAAGAGGACGACGAAAAAACAAAAAAGGGGGTAGCGTCTTTGATTAGTAATCAAAATACGTTCTCGGTCCGCGGTTGGAACCCCGCTACTCCTTAAATTTTTATTAATAATTAGCTTTGGCAGCCGAGGACTTCCGGCATAAGTGCTCACCCTCATTCTGCCAATGGCGTTGTCAAAGAGGGCAAATCAGCAGACAGAGAGGTTCAGGTCACTCTTTCGCCCTAGGGTTGAGAAACTGCCTCTAAGGCCGAAAGAATCAACGATGATCCACGGCATGAGGATGCAGAAGGCAACTGAAACCACTGCATTAAAGAAACGTAACGTGTATCCCCAGGACATGTGACCTGTAACTGAAGAAGTATCATGATGATCTCTCCAGTGGCAAAAGATTCCAGAATAGTCCCACATTCGGGTCTGCAGAAGGGGATTGCAAAAGGGAGGTGACTACGAGAAAAAGATTGAATTATCAATGAAAAAATATCGTTCTACAAGTCCAGGCGTGAAATGTCAGAAGCTTGAACGTGGTAGGGATACTAGAAAATCTGAAAAGGGAAATCCAAAGGCGCAATCTAGTGGACAGTGAAGTGAAGTAGAAAGAAGACAAGGATTTCTGGTCAGATGAGTATAGGGTAGTATCAACAGCAGCAGAAAAAGGTATAACGGGTGTAGATTCGTTATGAATAGGAAGTTGGGGCAGAGAGTGTTTTACTGTGAACAATTCAATACAGAGTTGTTCTTATCAGAATCGACAATAAATCAACACCGACAACGATAATTCAGGTATACATGCCGACGTCGCAAGCTGAAGAAGCTGAAGATGAAGAGAGAGAGGAAGTATACGGGAATATGGAAAAGGTAATACAGTACGTAAAGGGCTATGAAAATCCAATAATCATGGGGGACTGGAAAGCAGTTGTAGGAGAAGAAGTAGAAGAAAAGGTTAAAGGAGAATATGGGTTTGGGACAAGGAATGAGAGAGCAGAAAGACTAATTGAGTTCTGTAACAAAGTTCAGCTAGTAATAGCGATTACTCTGTTCAAGAACCACAAGAGGGAAACCACGTGGGAAAGGCCGGGTGATGCGGGAAGATTTCAGTTAGATTACGTTATGATCAGACGCAGATTCCGAAATCAGGTCCTGGATTGTAAGCCATACCGAACAGCAGATATAGACTTAGATCACAATATAGTAGTGATGAAGAGTGGGATGTAAAATCAGGATTAATTATCGCGCAAAAAAGTGGGATAAGGAAGTACTAAGGAATAACGAAATACGCTTGAAGTTCTCTAAGGCTATAGATACAGCAATGAGGAATAGCTCAGTAGGCAGTACAGTTGAAGAGGAATGGACATTTCTAAAAAACGTCATCACAAAAGTTGGAAAGGAAAACATAGATACAAAGAAGGTAAATGCGAAGAAACTATGGGTAACTCAAGAAATACTTAAGTTGACTGATGAAAGGAGGAAGTACAAAAATGTTCCAGGAAACCCAGGAATACAGAAATACAAGACACTGAGGAATGAAATAAATAGGAAGTGCAGGGCCGCTAAGATGAAATGGCTGCTTGAAAAATGTGAAGAAATCGAAAAATAAAAGATTGTCGGGAGAACAGACTCAGCATACAGGAAAGACAAAACAACCTTGGGTGACATTAAAAGCAAGGGTGGTAACATTAAACGTGCAAAATGCAAAGGAGTGAGCGGATAGGTGGAAAGAATAAGTTGAAAGCCACTATGAGGGGGAAGATTGGTCTGATATGATAGAACAAGAAACTGGAGTCGATTTAAAAGGTATAGGGGATCCAGCATTAGAATCAGAATTTAAAAGAGCTTTGGAGCACTTAAGATCAAATAAAGCAGAAAGGATAAATAACATTCCATCAGAATTTCTAAAATCATTGGGGAAGTGGCAACAAACGACTATTCATGTTGGTGTGTAGGAAGTATGACTCTGGTGTCTGACTTTTAGCAAAATATCATCCACACAAATTGGAAGACTGCAAGAGCTGACAAGTGCAAAAATTATCGCACAATCAGCTTAAAAGCGAATGCATCCAAGTCGCTGATAAGAATAATATACAGAAGAATGGGAAAGAAAACTGAAGATGTTTTACATGGCGATCAGTTTGGCTTTAGAAAAGGTAAAGGCACGAGAGAGGCAATTCTGACGTTGCGGTTGGTAATAGAAGCAAGGCTAAAGAAAAATCAAGACACATTCATAGGATATGTCGACCTGGAAAAAGCGTTCGACAATGTAAAATAGTCCAAGATGTTCGACATTCTGGGAAAATTAGGGGTTAGTTATGGGGAGAGAGGCGAAATATACAATATATACAGGAGCCGAGAGGGAATAATAAGAGTGGACGACCAAGAACAGAGTGCTCGGATTAAAAAGGATGTAAGACAGAAATGTAGTCCTTCAATCTGCACATCGAAGGAGCTATGATGGAGATAAAAGAAAGGTTCAGGAATGAAATTAAAATTCAAGGTGAAAGAATATCGATTATAAAATCCGCTGATGACATTGCTATCCTGAGTGAGAGTGAAGAAAAATTACATGATCTACTGAATGGAATGAACAATCTAGTGAGTACGGAATATAAATTGAGAGTAAATCGAAGAAAGATAAAAGTAATGAGAAGTAGCAGAAATGAAAACAGTGAAAATGATTGATGGTTACGAAGAAGATAAAGTTAGGGAATTGTGCTACCTAGGCATTAAAATAACCAATGACGGACGGTGCAAGGAAAACATCAAAAGCAGATGAGCATTGGCAAAAAGCGCATTCCTGGCCGACAGAAGTCTGCTAGTATCAAACATAGGCTTTAATTTGAGGACGAAATGTCTGAGAATGTTTTTCTGGAGTACAACATTGTATGGTTGTGGAACATGGACTGTCAGAAAACCGGAATAGAAGAGAATCGAAGCATTTCAGATGTGGTACTACAGGCTGATGTTGAAAATTAGGTCGACTGATAAGGTGAAGCATATGAGTTTCTGTGCAGAATCGGAGAGGAACGGAATGTGTGGAAAACACTGATAAGAAGAAGGGACAGTGTCATAGTACATCTGTTAAGACATGAAGGAATGACTGCCATGGTACTACAGAGAGCTGTAGAGGGCAAAACTGTAGAAGAAGACAGAGATTGGAATACATCCAGCAAATAACTGAGGGCGTATGTTGCAAATGCTGAACTGAGTTGAAGATGATGGCACAGGAGAGGAATACGTGGCGAGTCGCATCAAACCACTCAGAAGACTGATGGCGCCAAAAAAAGTTCCTGATATTAATCTGATTGTACTGACAGAAAAGAGCAACAGAGTTTGATTTACAGATGTATTTGAAATGTAAAATTTTTAGTTAAGTGTTCATCTAAGTGGAATCAAATTTCACTCCTGACCTACGTTATCAAAAATTCAGACTTGTCTTAATAACTTATATTTTAAAATTTTCTGTGTACCAGTATCTATTAAAGGTATTCTTCACTTCGTCCTCCAGAGTGAATACAGTAAACTCGTCTTTGCATTGAATTATGATTTTTTCAGACAGCCCAGAATCAACATGTAAATACTGACGAGACTGAATTTTTGCTCCAGTTCTTCACCCTTATCAGAGGGTGTGATGTACGCTTTTGAGATACTGCACAGAAAAATCCGTATGAGGATCTTGCAGGTCAAGATACAGGCTCCACTCGATCTATCAATATTGGAACACGTTAGATGTCGTCTCCCTTCAAGAACAAAATGTGGCAGTGACTCACTTATATTACCATATTCCCCATGGCTGAGATTATATTAAAAGGCGATGTAATCCAAAAGTTTGTATTTCAAATCCATTTGAACTAACTGGAATAATACTTTGTAGCCGGCAACGGTGGCCAAGCGGTTCTAGGCGCATCAGTCCGGTACCGCGCGACTGCTACGGTCTCAGGCACAAATCCTGCCTCGGGCATGGATGTGTATGGTGTCTTTCGGTTAGTTAGGTTTAAGTAGTTCAAAGTTCTAGGGGACTGATGACCTCAGATGTTAAATCCCATAGTGCTCAGAGCCATTTGAATACATTGTACTTAAGTCAAATGAGGAACCCATATTTGCTGGGGCGTTTCTGCTTCCACTATCGTATGGTTTTAACCACGTCAGTTTTCGTTAACGATTGCGATACATCCTGTACTTGTGTGAGTGAGTATAAGTGTCAAAGTATTAAATTACCAACATATCATATAGACACAGCCGGGATAAAATCTGTCTTTGCTATTATGATGTTGTATTACAATACACTTCATAACACCACCACCACCATCACTGCGTTCGGAACCATTTAAAGTGGACGCACATATAACAAATGGACCCACATATAACAAGTGGACCCACATATAACAAATCACAGGAAAGAGACATGTCAGACTTCCAATCGTCAAGAAGTGTGGCCCACTTTCAAAGCAGGCAGCTTACAACACCCATATCCGATGAACACATGAATATTGGTTGTCAGTCCAGGACCCATATCCGAAAGGATTAATCGTCTCAATCCAAAGAAGGCCTTGCCTTTTCACCTACTCTTCTCTGATCCTACGTAGTTCACACTGTTCCGTATCTCACAACTACCTATTCGTCTTCTACTTTATTCTTTTGACCTGTTTCAGTCAGTTTTAGTCTAATGCTCCCTCTGAAGCTCTCAATAATCACTGGACCTTTCAACTTATCCTGTTCCCATCTCCTTAATTTCCTACTTTTTTTACATTTCTCACGAAGAGATACTTTTTACTCTCGTATATAGATTTAAATGTTAAGAAGTCTTTTCTGAAGGTATCTGTCTGGAGTGTATCCCTGTACTGAAGTGAAACAGTTTTGGGGAAGAAGTGAATAGAAGCTTTTTAAATGTTGCGTAAGATTATAAGGGTTATTGAATACAACTAAGGAGAAATTAAATTTGAGGCATAACTTAACTTAATGAAGGGACCGGTAGATAGGACACATTCTCCGCCATCAAGGGATCACCAGTTTAATATTGAAGGGAAACGTGGGGAGTAAAAATTGTAGAGGGAGACCAAGGGATGTATACAGCAAGCAGGTTCTAAAGGAGGTAGGTTGCAGTGGTTATTCGGGATGAAGAATAACATGCACAGCTTCATCAAATCATTCTTCGTACTGAAGATCACTACAATAACATTCAAAGAAGAGGAGCACCTTCCGTCACAACTTCGTTTAGTTAGCACGAAAGCGTTACGGAGATTCTCATTGAGCTCCAGAAACAGACAGGAGAAGCTTTATGGATCACGGTGCAGTTTTGTTTCCTGGAAAAGTCAGTCAGTATCACTTGGGAAAGGCTATGAGGGTAAAATCAGAGAAATTCCAGCTCACATAGATTCTTACCAACAGCTGGCTCCCCAAGCACCAGCCGTCACTGAAACCGGGTACACGCCGTAATTTGGCTTGCGGAGTATAGACACTATGTGGTCAAAAGTAACCGGTCACCCCCAAAAACATACGTTTTCCATATAAGGTGCATTGTACTGCCACCTACTGCCATGTACTCCATATCACCGATCCCAGTAGTCATTAGCCATCGTGTAAGAGCAGAATGGGACGCTCCTCGCAACTCACGGACTTCGAACGTGATCAGCTGATTCGGTGTCAGTAGTGTCATACCTCTGTAAGCGAGATTTCCACATTCCTAGACGTCCCTAGGTCCACTGTTTCCGATGTGATAGTGAAATGGATACGTGAAGGGACACGTACAACACAGAAGCGTACAGGCCAACCTCGTCTGTTGACTGACAGAGCCGCCGACAGTTGAAGACGGTCGTAATGTGTAATCTATCCAAACCATCACACATGAATTCCAAACTGCATCAGGATCCACTGCAAGAACTATGACAGGCAGGGGGTAAGAAAATTTGGATTTCATGGTCACGCGGCTGCTCATAAGCCACACATCGCCCCGGCAAATGCACTTGGTCTAGGAAGCGTAAACCTTGGACGATTGAACAATGGAAAAACGTTGTCTGGAGTAACGAATCACGGTACACAATGTGGCGATCCGATTGCAGGAAGTGGGTATGGCGAATGCCCAGTGAACATAATCTGCTAGAGTGTGTAGTGCCAACAGCAAAATTCGGAGGCGGTGGTGTTATAGTGTGGTCATGTTTTTCGTGAAGGGGGCTTGCACCCCTTGTCGTTTTGCGTGGCACTATCACAGTGTGGGGCGGCGAAGAAGTTGTCGTAGAATGAGTTGTTTGAATGTTCATTTCACGTAACAGACTATTGCCGATGCAACATATGTGGGACAGCGAAGAAGTCGTTGTTTAATGTTGAATGAAAGTTGAACATTGCCACCTTAAATCACGCGAGCCTGGCAACTAATTTGGTGGCCAGTCAGAAAGCGAAGGGAAACTTACTGACCTTAGTTCCCAGTCTGCACGGCCACATTCCTGTACAGCCCAGCTAAACGAAAAATATCCATAGTTCTTCACGGGATTAGGGCTGCTTCAATAAAATTTAAAGTTCCAAACAAGATTTTATTATCTTAAAGGCTCACACAAATTACTCGAAACTTCTGAAAATGCTAAAGACATTAAATATTGTTAATTCAGCCAATCGTTTAATAGTTCAGAGGCGACTTCTACAGCAAGTTCCTCCCGAATAGTTCATTACTCTAACTAACGGTGCTCTATTAATAGTTCGCAATAATGTTAAAAAAAAAAATTAATGCTCGCCTTAAAAGTGGAGTTAGTCACCACTTGCCACGCGGAATTATACTTCACACGGACGGCACAATAACAGTTTGTTACCGAAGTCTAAACGATCCAGGACGGTGTACAGTCCTCGCGATTTTCAATGTCCGTTTACATTGCTAAGTACGCGCATGTCACAGCCCGCTATGACGTCACCCGAGGCGAGGCGCGATCGGACGTTAAGCTCGCGTGGACTAGGCGTTGGTCTAATGCGGAGTGAGCTTACTACTGCCTCTGCCGCTCTTTTTATATAGCTCCGGCGCGTACCGCCAAGAGAGCATCTGTTCTTTCCGTTCATATGCAGATGCCTGCGGCCTTCAAATGATCGCTATCTCAGGCACATAATCTTAAATATCACATTTAATAATAGCTTTACAAACTTCTCAATTTTTGTATACATACATCTGAGCAGTACAGAAGCACGTAGAAAATCTCAGCCCGCTAAAATTAAAACTTTACTCTCTAGAATTTTTACAATGGAACTAACGGTAGATTGTTACCTCTGAACCATAGCTTTATCAAGACTTGTATCAGCTGTTAATTATGCTACAAGACTAAAACTTGGTGTAGCTTTGTTAATTGTCCTATCTGATCATTGGTCTTAAAGAATTTGTTTTATCATTAAAATTTAAAGTACTTAATCTATAATGCTTATGTACATTTTACTCACAAAAGTAGTTTTTACTAAATTACTAAAAAACTAGAAGAGGTAACTGATTGTGGTATTTCCATTATTATTATTAGGGTGAACTGAAGCATCCTACCAATTTTCAATATTGTAGCTCTATTATTTCGCGCCTCTGATTTTTCCGAAAAACGCGGATTCTGGAGTCAATTTTAGTTTTATGGTTTTGGAAACCAGCACCACTCATTAATGACTTCTTACTGCACCTTCTCACCAAATTTTGGCTTCCTAGCGTCATTATTTAGCGCCTCCTATTTTTCTTTCAAAACGTGAATTTTACGTAAACTACTAATTTTATAACATTAAGATTTGTTACCTGAAACATTATTACATAGAACTATACTTTAACAAAGTTTTACACACAAATCTTAATTTTTACTTTTATGTTAAATGTGGTGCAATACTATATGAAGGCGCGTTACGATGACGTGACGCTACTAGCAGTGAACTAGGGTAAGTCCCGTGCACTCGCTCGCCTCTGTATCTTATACATGATACAGCGCTTGCTTTGCTTCATCACCCCCTTTTTAATTTTCGTGAAAATCTATTTTTGAACAAAATTAAATTTCTAAAAGAACAAACAAGCGATGGATTACTTTAGTATACCTCTTTCAACTTAAGTTGCTTCTTCTTAGGAAATTCCTTATTACTACATACACAAAATAACCATACTCATATACACATAGAAAACCTAGTACAGAAGACATTCACAAATTATTTACATACATTTACATGGAAATATAAATTTTTCAATGGTTACAAAATAGTTATTTTTTTTTCTTTAAAATCAGTCTCTTCCTGAAAAAGAAAATACACACGACTTTTATCACTGCAACGCACTCACATTTTTCTTTTACTATAATACTCGGCACTGTGGTGGGTGTCCTATTGTAACACTCATTTAATTTCACTGATTGACAAAATTGTGGGAGGAAATTGTATTCACTGTGGTTTGCGTCTCTACTTCCAATCTCCCTACCGCTTGTTGTCAGTCATTCATGCAGCTTGCATGTCCCTGAGAAACAGACAATACAGTCTAAGTTTCTGTTTTCAACTTATATCTAAGGTAGGGCAAAGTACATTTTATAGTTTATATTCTGGCACTATTTTACTAATTGTGAAGTTGTCAGAAAGACATTTAGCACTAAGTCGTATCTGATACAATAGCTCCTAGTTTCTTCTTTCATAAATAATCTTTTAGGTTCCTAAATAGTGAAAATTCTTTTAGCAAATTAATATATTAAGATCTTGCTTCAACTTAGAAAATTGAGTAACCTTTTAGTTTTAATGTACTCTGGCTTAATTATCGTATGGATTAGTTCATCAAAGAAGTCATTTGCTGACCAGCACTTTGCTTTATTGTATGAATTACTAAAGAAATTAGTTATTTTCAGTATACCGATTCCAAATTTCTGCATTTTCCAATATTTGTGTGTTTCTGTTGTCTGTTTAACTATTTATTTGCCTCAAGCAAGATTTAGCGTTTTTCACCATTTCACGAGACGTGAGGGAATTATTCTTTAATCCTACATCATTTACTTCAATTTACTTACTTCACTTCTTCACCTTATTCATTTTCTCCCTTTTCTTCCAGATTCAAAATACTTCATTTCTCCACTTCTTTCTCCCTTTTCCTTTTGTCAGCCTATTGACGTCCTGTTTCTATATATTTGGTGCGATCCTCACACCACTTCCACACATCTCCATTTATTTAATTCTAAAACGCCATTGCTTGCCTCTATGAGCATTACCTTCTTACGCTGTTCTCCTTCAGACAACCTTATTTCTAGCAACATACTACCTTCTGCATAATCTCATGGATTATTCATATTCATACCGTACTTCGTATACTGCAAAGTGTCTCTCTTAGTTGTAGTTTCTAACCCTTTACAATTACATGAAATATTTTAATTTATTTATTTTAGCCATGTTTGCCTCTTATTGGTACTCAGACTTTTGTTTTGCCATTCACTAGGTAGATCCTTACTAAGAATACTTAAAACCTAATAGCATATATACAACATGAAGACATATGTGATTCTTACCTGTTATGATAGACCAGAAGAAGGGAATGAAACTTGAAAAGGAAATAAAGTTTCACCCAGCTGGGACTGCACGGTACGCCAAACCGTGTATCCGCCAAAGAGTGGCAGACTCCCTACAGTAATTAATTACTGTTAATTTTAAATTCCTTTAGAATGTGTCTCTCTTCAACCTTAGCACTTTCCTCATTCTCACTGAAAACCAAATTTTCCTGCAAGTATCCTTTATTCTTTATTACTCTAATAGGCAGTTCCCAAGTTTCATTACTACCGCCTATATGACTTCCTATAAAAGACTCTCTTATCACTTTAGAGTCAGGTAAAGTTAAAATTAAGTTGTTCTGATCAAAATTGATCTTTCCCTGGTACTTTGATAAGAAATCAGTACCAATCAACATATCAACACTTAAGCCTAGCACAATCAAACAAGGATGATCTATTACTACGTCATTTATACCAATGGGTATCAAAGCTTCGTGTTGAACTGGTCTAGAGACTTTTCCAGTAGCACCTATAATCTTTAAGCCACTTACTTTCATAACTGTTAACTTCTCTTTATTGGGTATGGTGTCAAAAAATGTTTGTGATAAAGCACTTGCTTCACTGCCACTGTCAAGCAGACAACGCACAGTGACTCCTGATATGTTTACTTTGATAACAGGGTGAGTTATTTTACATTGAACAGGTTGCTCACACACCTCGTCTAATAAATCTCGTTCTATGTTCTTCCAGCTAAAGTAATTCTGATCAGTTGCAATTACATTTACATTTACATCCTGGGGCTCATCATGCTCTATAATCTTAGCTGCTTTCTCTAATCTGTCCACTAACTTTAAATCGAAGCATCTGACGACTTTTTCTACTTTTGTTTGCTGCACATCAGCCAAACTATCCTCTACCTCTGAGCAACTGCGTCCCTGCGCAATATTGTTGTTCATAAGAATGTCGTCACCTTCAACCATTTGTGGCACGTTTACACAGCTACTAGATTCTTTCACCTCGTTACTATTTCTACCCCCTTCATTCATCATTTCCTCCTCTCTAAAGTTTTGCAGTACTGATTCTACTTCTGCTACTTCTACTTCAGCTTTTAGATTGCCATTTTCATCGAAGATGTAAGCTTTTACTTCATCATTATTCCCATCAGACTCAAACCCATTATCTATTTCTTCCCCATTATCTACCTTGAGTTCCTGTTCTTCCTTGACCCATTTTTCTAGTGTATCCAAAATACTATCCACTATTTTGTGAGAGTGGCTTAACACATCACTGGTATTATCTGTATTTATTTCGTCATCCATGTTGTCTGTCTGTGTATGTTGGCTGATTGTCTGTGTTTCCGTTACTGGCTGTGTTACTGTTACCGCCTGGTGAGCGCCAGTTTCCTCATAGACGGGATTTAGTTTCCCACACGCGGCCTGTTGTGTTCATCTGTGACACCACTAGATATAGTAGCATCATGACTCCCTTCTTGTCTTAATGGCATAGGATTTACTTCTCCACTTTCGTCATAGTAGTTGTTACGAAAGCGTGGTGAGTATCTACCCCCTCTTCCTCTGCCACGGCTTTGGTTTCGATAGTTTGTTTTGGTGTGCCTAACTTCCATATTTCTAACGTTCACGTTTCCATTATTTTGTACGTGATTGTTAGAAGATTTGTTATTCTGCTGCACCTGCTCCTCAGCAGCAGCTACTCTTCCCACTCTTTCCAGATATTCAATAAATTTGTCTATATTATCTCTAGGGGCGGAAATGATCCTCTTCTGCCAGTACCACGGCAGCTTACCTTCTAAACCCATAATGATCATATCTGGCTTCATCTTTTCTGTCAAATGTGACAGTCTTGAAACCCACTTCCTAGCGAAATCCTTTACTGATTCACGCCCTGGGAAAAACTTCTTACCACTCCAGAATTCCCTTAACACATCATTTTGTTTGTTATGTGACCAGTATTCGTTGAGAAATGCAGACTTAAATTCAGATAAAGTTTTACATTTGATCATTACATCCGCTGACCATCGCAAAGCATCACCTGACAAATGACTTCTTATAAATGAAATTTTTTCTCTTTCTGACCAAGTGTTGGGGAGAACATCCTCAAAGTCATTCCAAAATTCAAGAGGGTGAATGTACTTATCAGGATCAAAGCGCAAAAACTGTCGACACCCTATAAAAGCGGCGTCAACTGAAGTCACATGCTGTACAGTAGAATGACTAGAATTAACAGAGGTTACTCTATTTTCTAGGTTAGCAATGTTAGTATTTAATTCCTCTACTAGTGACTCTACTGCTTCTATCCTGGCAGAACATCTTTGTTCCACTGCACCACGAATTTCGGTACAGGTTTCTTTTACTTTCTCAATGTTTTTCTGACAAGTATCTACTTTAATTTGTACCTCTTTAACTTTGTCAGAGCAAAGTTTGGACTCGTTGCTCAATCTTTCGGACAACCTCACTTCCAAAAGTTCATCTGCCTCTTGATAATTTTTTTGAATTTGATCTATTTCACATTTGAAAGTACTATGCATTTTAGTTAACTGTTGCCCTACTTTTACTTGAATGTCATGATGAATAGCATCTATCTTATAATTCAAACTATTCCATTTTGATTGCAGTTCTTCTTTTAGTTCTTTATTACTATCCTCAATTTTATTTTCTAACCCTTTATTACTAACCTCAATTTTATTCTCCAACTCTTTATTACTATTTTCAATTTTAGCCTCAATTTTATTTTGGTTTGATTCGAGTTTGGCAAACAGTATTTGCATCCAATCCGGAGCTTCTACCTTGATACTTTGTATCTCTTGACTTGACTGAGCTGGAGATATATTGAGCTCAGTTTCACTACCTGACAAAGTTAGCAACTCTACTGGCTCCTTTTTGACTTCTATTTCACTTATTGATTGCATCCCTGCACTCTCATTTAAATTAAAGTCATAATTTACTGGTGACAAATTACGTTCTAGTTCAATATTTGAGGGATTAATGGAACCATCCTCATTAAACTCAATTCCTGATCGTGAGGATTCTTGGTCAGAGACCGGTTCCCTTCTGAAATGTACACTACTTTCCATATCTTTTAGTTTGTTAGCAGCAGTTAATAAATATTTTAAAAGTCTTTGACTTAACTTAAATGCTTGATTTCGACGAATGATGTCGTCGCGGTGTACCAGCAATCGTGATGCGACGCGTCGCGACGTATTGAAGGCAGCAGCAGCAGCCGTAGCGTCGAGTACCGCCACAGGAATCGCCTACTGCAATAGCTCCAGGGGGGGGCAGCAAGGCACCGTTGACCGCTCGGCGCAGCCGGCAGCTGTCTCGCAGATCAGCGCAGCTCCGCGATGACGCACCGTCTTCCTTTAGTCTCAGCGCCGTCGGCAGCCGCGATCCAGCATCGTCGCCTTCCTCACCATCGTCACTAACCAACGTACAGCGGTAGACACTTATTGTTTATACACTACACCCGCCTTTACTGGTAACACTGTTCCCACACTAGTTCAATTCAGTGTCCTGTTATTGCCTACCGAGTTCGTTAATTTATACCAATCGCTTTCACACATCGAGCACTTTTATTTGCTTTTAATTCAGTTTTCCCGGCCGATAAGCACCATATGTGGGGCGGCGAAGAAGTTGTCGTAGAATGAGTTGTTTGAATGTTCATTTCACGTAACAGACTATTGCCGATGCAACATATGTGGGACAGCGAAGAAGTCGTTGTTTAATGTTGAATGAAAGTTGAACATTGCCACCTTAAATCACGCGAGCCTGGCAACTAATTTGGTGGCCAGTCAGAAAGCGAAGGGAAACTTACTGACCTTAGTTCCCAGTCTGCACGGCCACATTCCTGTACAGCCCAGCTAAACGAAAAATATCCATAGTTCTTCACGGGATTAGGGCTGCTTCAATAAAATTTAAAGTTCCAAACAAGATTTTATTATCTTAAAGGCTCACACAAATTACTCGAAACTTCTGAAAATGCTAAAGACATTAAATATTGTTAATTCAGCCAATCGTTTAATAGTTCAGAGGCGACTTCTACAGCAAGTTCCTCCCGAATAGTTCATTACTCTAACTAACGGTGCTCTATTAATAGTTCGCAATAATGTTAAAAAAAAAAATTAATGCTCGCCTTAAAAGTGGAGTTAGTCACCACTTGCCACGCGGAATTATACTTCACACGGACGGCACAATAACAGTTTGTTACCGAAGTCTAAACGATCCAGGACGGTGTACAGTCCTCGCGATTTTCAATGTCCGTTTACATTGCTAAGTACGCGCATGTCACAGCCCGCTATGACGTCACCCGAGGCGAGGCGCGATCGGACGTTAAGCTCGCGTGGACTAGGCGTTGGTCTAATGCGGAGTGAGCTTACTACTGCCTCTGCCGCTCTTTTTATATAGCTCCGGCGCGTACCGCCAAGAGAGCATCTGTTCTTTCCGTTCATATGCAGATGCCTGCGGCCTTCAAATGATCGCTATCTCAGGCACATAATCTTAAATATCACATTTAATAATAGCTTTACAAACTTCTCAATTTTTGTATACATACATCTGAGCAGTACAGAAGCACGTAGAAAATCTCAGCCCGCTAAAATTAAAACTTTACTCTCTAGAATTTTTACAATGGAACTAACGGTAGATTGTTACCTCTGAACCATAGCTTTATCAAGACTTGTATCAGCTGTTAATTATGCTACAAGACTAAAACTTGGTGTAGCTTTGTTAATTGTCCTATCTGATCATTGGTCTTAAAGAATTTGTTTTATCATTAAAATTTAAAGTACTTAATCTATAATGCTTATGTACATTTTACTCACAAAAGTAGTTTTTACTAAATTACTAAAAAACTAGAAGAGGTAACTGATTGTGGTATTTCCATTATTATTATTAGGGTGAACTGAAGCATCCTACCAATTTTCAATATTGTAGCTCTATTATTTCGCGCCTCTGATTTTTCCGAAAAACGCGGATTCTGGAGTCAATTTTAGTTTTATGGTTTTGGAAACCAGCACCACTCATTAATGACTTCTTACTGCACCTTCTCACCAAATTTTGGCTTCCTAGCGTCATTATTTAGCGCCTCCTATTTTTCTTTCAAAACGTGAATTTTACGTAAACTACTAATTTTATAACATTAAGATTTGTTACCTGAAACATTATTACATAGAACTATACTTTAACAAAGTTTTACACACAAATCTTAATTTTTACTTTTATGTTAAATGTGGTGCAATACTATATGAAGGCGCGTTACGATGACGTGACGCTACTAGCAGTGAACTAGGGTAAGTCCCGTGCACTCGCTCGCCTCTGTATCTTATACATGATACAGCGCTTGCTTTGCTTCAACAGCACAGGCCTACATTGATGTTTTAAGCATCTTCTTTTTTCCCGCTGTTGAAGAGCAGTTCGGTGATGACGATTGCTTCTCTAATACCTCCCGCCGCGGAAGTCTAACACGCGCCAGAACAAATGGACGTGGTCAGCCCATAGAGGGCTCCGCTTTCGCGGCGGCTATTTCGCGCAGCGGCTCTTGCGTAGCGAGGGCACCACCGCTATGCCACGTGCAGACAGCGGCCAATAGCCGCTCCCTCGGGTTTCGTATATAGGGACCCGCTCTGCCCTTGTCCAGCAGTCTGGTACTCGCTCTGGATTGCTTCTCTATCTCAGCGGTACTGCGTTCTGGTCGTTGCTCGTTGTTGACATTTGCCTGGCTCTGGTTACCAGTGGATTTACTCTTGTGTTTGATGTTGTGGTTTCTACAAGCCTCCGTTATTTATCTCTTCCTTGTTGTGTCGGTCATAGTCGGTTGTCGTCGTTGGTCTGTCGTCCGACTCGTCCTTGTGTTTACCCGGTGGTGCGTGCTCCACCGCCGGCGGCTTCCTCGCCTGGCGGCTCCGATCCGTAGCCCATGGCGTTCCAACGGTTGGTTTTGGTTACTACAACATCTTTCAACACATTCGAGCACCTGTTCATAATACACGACAATAACACCCCTGTAATGGACTGACCTGCACAGAGTCCTGACCTGAATCCTATAGAACACCTTTGGGACGTTTCGTAGCGCCGACTTCGTGCCAGGCCTCACCGACCGCATTGATACCTCTCCTCAGTGCACCACTCCGTAAAGAATGGGGTGCCATTCCCCAAGAAACCTTCCAGCACCTGATTGAACATATGCCTGCGAGTGTGGAAAGGCTAAGGGTGAGACAACACCATATTGAATTCCAGCATTACCGATGGAGGGCGTCACGAACTTGTGTCATTTTCATCCAGGTGTCCGGATACTTTTGATCACATAGTGTAAGTACATACAGAAACACGAAACCGACAATTACTAGGCGAAATTCCGCTATTACTACATGCACTTAGCTAAGTGGAAACGTGATGCTGGCTTGGTAGCGGGAGGAGAGTCTACTTGATGCCATCGACTCGGATAGGTAGAAGAAAAGGCAGACTGGTTTACCCACCACCAGATGTCTCCCACAGCACAGAGAGCCAGACGCTGCCATAACCTCGTTGACATCAGGACTACAGACGTAGCGCAATCGCCTAAACGCGTTAGGAGCCGCGAACGCTACATCTACATCTACATGACTACTCTGCAACCTCAGGTATCAAGGCGCCGCGATGAAACCGGCGTCAGTTCCGGGCGGTCGAGCACCCAAACGCCGACACTGCGTTTACATGGGGCCCAAATCTGATTTCAGTAAAGTTATATCCAAATATCGAATGTGGCTGACTATACAAACACTCCAGCATCGATTCTGTAAAGGCTGGTTTGTCTGCCGAATTTTTAGTTCCCACAATCGATTTACGTTCCATTTAAGTCGTCTTACTACAGTACGCAAATGATGTCAAGAGCTTATTGTCGTCTTACTACAGTACATAAATGATGTCAAGAGCTGATCTTTTCTGAACCACACTGCGTGAAGGACACTAAGTCGTCAGGTTGGTATTTCCCATTTAAAATGTTGGTTAATGTGAACGATGTGATATTGTGTGAAACGAAAGAAAATACACTGAAGAAGCAAAGGAACTGGTACACCTGCCGAAATGGTCTAGGGTCCTAACGACTAATGTCCGAGGTAGTTCTAAAGGGAATTGACACCATGAATCCTGCAGGACTGTCCATAATTCCGTAAGAGTACGAGTGGGTGGAGATCTCTTCTAAACCGCATGTTGCAAGACATCCCAGATATGCTCAATAAAGTTCATGCCTGGGGAGTTTGGTAGCCAGAGCAAGTGTTTCTGGAGCCACTCTATAGCAATTCTGTACGTTTGGGGTGTCGCATTGTCCTGCTGGAATTGCCAAGTCCAGCGGATTGCACAATGGACATGAATGGTCCAGACAGGATGCTTAAGTACGTGTCACATATCTGGGTCGTATCTATACGTATCAGGGGTCCCATATCACTCCAACTGCACACGCTCCACACCATTACAGAGCCTCCACCAGCTTGAACAGTTCCCTGTTGACATGCAGAGTCCATGGATTCATGAGGTTGTATCCATACCCGTACACGTCCATCCGCTCTATACAATTTGAAACGAGACTTGTCCGGCCAGGCAACATATGTCCAGTCATCAACAGTACAATGTCGGTGTTGAAGGGTCCATGCGAGACATAAAAACTTTGTGTCGTGCAATCATCAAGGGTACAAGAGTACGTCTTCGGCCCCGAAAGCCCATTTCGATTATGTTTCGTTGAATGGGTCGCAAGCTGACACTTGTTGATGGCCCAACATTGAAATCCGCAGCAATTTGCGGAAGGGCTGTGAACCGTGAATTTACTTTCAGAATCTTTTCTTGAAGAATTTACTTTATTTACTAGCGATTCATCAAGAAAATTAACGCATGTAATCACACTAGGTGAGCGTGGAAGTAGTTGCCAGGAAGTAACTGATGGAAAATGAAATTACTTTTAACAAATGTGAATTTTACTCCTAAAGGCTTCTCAAAAACAGATTTAAAATTATAAGGAGAAAAGTACCCTCAAAATATCAAGTTACAATTTTATTTGGAGGCAGAAAGAACAATATTAACAGTATGAGCCTTCGGGCTGAGAAGCTTGCCTGCTCCGTTTCAACACGGCTTTAGTCATGACCGTTCAAAACAACCTCTGAAAGAGTACACTGGTGCAAATCTGCAACACACCAGATTACTTTAAACTAAAAAAATTTTAACAACTCACACAAACACGTAAACTTTTCACCCCGTAAGAGGGATGGAAATGGTACAACACTCAAATTATTTGCCACCGAATGTGCAATTTTTTTTAAAGGACTCTTACGGTGGAAGGGTGGCAACCTTATAACCTAAAATGACTATTTAAATATATCCATAAAATGCAGACTAGCATAAAATGTACAACGTGCTCTACATTACACATATACCACCTCGCAAGATGACAGGCAAGATATATTTCAAGAATTCGGCCTTTAAGCAATAAATTCGTTAACACCGAATCCGACAAACATGACAGAGGCAGCTATTAACGTATGGCAGGGGGGGGGGGGGTGTTACTAAACAGACCTCCCCAATTCCACAAGAGAAAAACGGACCACCCAATTCACAAATAACCACCTTCTCGCGGGTGGGCAAACGGAGAAGAATGGTGGGACGACCCCAAAACAAAGCGGCTGGTGATCTCACCAAGAAAACAAGTAGAATTTAACAAGTAAATGAAATAACATATCTCCAATCACTTAACTTCTAATAAACTGCGATTTCTGGCGAAGACCTGGCGCAGCACCCCCAACGCTCTCCCGAACTGTCCGCTGCCAGCTTCAACGGACGCAGGAAGGCGCGCCGATCTCCCGTCTCACGGCGTCGCAGCTCGCCCCGGCCAGCCCGATGTCGTGGTTTCACTCCTGTTGCTCTCGTGTGAACCGCGAAGCCACTACCCCTTTCTATACGGCGCTGCCCACTGGACTCACGTGGCGACCTCACATGTGCCGAGCCTCAAGACGGACAAGTCATCTCGTGTCTCAGTGCGCAACCGACCAACCGACCGATCCAACGGCGAATGACCGTTGCCCGAACAACTGGATCAGACTGGCGGCCTACACGCAGACTCAGATGCAGGAACTCAGCCCCGACCGGGCGACCACTAGCTAAGTTCCGTTACTGACGGAGTGGCAAGACTTTCATATTCTAGCTTTAAAGTTTGATCCAAACGACAGACATTTTAGCACTCCGACGACAGACAGACACTAACTGCCGCACAAATGCAAACGAGAGACAGACTAGTAACTGGTGACGCGAGACTGACCTAGCCTCAATCCGACTGACACCCTGCCTAGCTTATAGCGCCCCTTAACTGCACGTGAACAGGCAATCTTTCCGCTTTCCCACCAGAGGGAGACACCGAAGCTGCGATTACCACAGCGGCGCCACCGCCAGAAACGGAGGGCGATTTTTTCACACAACGCACTGCGGTGCGCTCTTCAAAACAACAATTTTTTACCAGGGCTCAGGCTACACTTCTATCACGCTGAACGATTCTCTGCAGTCGTCGTTTGTCTCGTTCTTGCAGGCTCTTTTACCGTCCGCAGCGATGTTGGAGATTTGATGTCTTAACGGAATCCTGATACTCACGGTACATTAGTGAAATGTTCTTACGGGAAAATCTCCATCGCTACCTCGGCGATACTGAGTCCCATCGCTCTTGCACCGACTGTAACATGACGTTCAAACTCACTTAAACCTTCATAACCTGCCATTGTAGCAGCAGTAACCGATTTAACAACTGCTCCAGACACTTGCTGCCTTATATAGGAGTTGCCAACCGTAGCGCCGTATTCTCCCTGTTTACAAATCTCTGTACTTAAATACGCATGCCTATACCAGTTTCTTTGGCGCTTCAGTGCAAATATAAGGTGGACAGCTTGGGAAATTTTTGTATTCGAAGGGGAGTTTATGTTATCTTTATTAAATAGAATGATGAACGTAAATGGCTGATTTACTTTGGGTGCACACACACTATTTTTAATGCCAAAGGCTCTGATGTACAATCACTCGCTGGCAACAAAACATTCTTTTTTTTTTTTTTGCAGAGTAATCCTAAGTTTCTTATCCATGCCAAGTCTCCACAATGTTGAAGGACAACAATGTTGTATCAGTGATAACTTCGCAGTTTTTCTCCCAACGGGAGAGATCTATGAGAGAGTATCAGAAAGTTTGGGGCTTATAAGATTTTTAAGTGTCTCTCTTTCTGCTTACCTTCCTTCTCCTCCCTATGAGTTTATTTGCATCTATAAAAATATGTACTCTTTATTTGTTAAAAAACACTTATTACTTCACTTCACTGTATTAACAACCAGAACAACTGATTTATAGGTATGTTGTATGTCGCAGAAAGCCTAGATGACCTCAATGATTTTACTTCTGGAGGAGGTGGATTGCCGGTTCCCGTCGGAGCACCGACGTTAAGCGCTGTCGGAATGAGGTAGCACTGGGATGGTTGGCCAACCCGGTCTACCGAGCGCTGTTGGCAACGGGGGTGCACTCAGCCCTTATGAGGCAAACTGAGAAGCCACTTGATTGAAAAATAGCGGCTCCGTATCGTAATCTGACATACGGCTGGGAGAGCGGTGTGCTGATCACATTATTGTTGTTGTGGTCTTCAGTCCTGAGACTGGTTTGATGCAGCTCTCCATGCCACTCGATTCTGTGCAAGCTTCTTCATCTCCCAGTACGTACTGCAGCCTACATCCTTCTGAATCTGCTTAGTGGTTTCATCTCTTGGTCTCCCTCTACGATTTTTACCCTCCACGCTGCCCTCCAATACTAAATTGGTGATTCTTTGATGCCACAGAATATGTCCTACCAACCGATCCCTTCTTCTAGTTAAGTTGTGCCACAAACTCCTCTTCTCCCCAATCCTATTCAGTACCTCCTTATTAGTTATGTGATCTATCCGTCTAAACTTTAGCATCCTTCTGTAGCACTACATTTCGAAAGCTTCTACTCTCTTCTTGTCCAAACTATTTATCGTCCATGTTTCACTTCCATACATGGCTACACTCCATACAAATACTTTTAGAAACGACTTCCTGACACTTAAATCTATACTCGATGTTAACAAATTTCTTCTTCAGAAACGCTTTCCTTGCCATTGCCAGTCTACATATTATATCTTCTCTACTTTGACCGTCATCAGGTATTTTGCGCCCCAAATAGCAAAACTTCTTTACTACTTTAAGTGTCTCATTTCCTAATCTAATTCCCTCAGCATCCCCCGACTTAATTCGACTACATTCCATTATCCTCGTTTTACTTTTGTTGATGTTCAACTTATATCCTCTTTTCAAGACCCTGTCCATTCCGTTCAACTGCTCATCTAAGTCCTTTGCTGTCTCTGACAGAATTACAATGTCATCGGCGAACCTCCCAATTTTTATTTCTTCTCCATGAATTTTAATACCTACTCCAAATTTTTCTTTCGTTTCCTTTATTGCTTGCTCAATATACAGATTGAATATCATCGGGGAGAGGCTACAACTCTGCCTCACTCCCTTCCCAACCACTGCTTCCCTTTCATGTCCCTCGACTCTTATAACTGCCATCTGGTTTCTGTACAAATTGTAAATAGCCTTTTGCTCCCTGTATTTTACCCCTGCCACCTTCAGAATTTGAAAGAGATTATTCCAGTCAACATTGTCAAAAGCTTTCTCTAAGTTTACAAATGCTAGAAACGTAGATTTGCCTTTGCTTAACCTAGCTTCTAAAATAAGCCGTAGGGTCAGTATTGGCTCACGTGTTCCAATATTTCTACGGAATCCAAACTGATCTTCCCGGAGGTCGGCTTCTACCAGTTTTTCCATTCGTCTATAAAGAATTCGCGTTAGTATTTTGCAGCTGTGACTTATTAAACTGATAGTTCGGTAATTTTCACATCTGTCAACGCCTGGCTTCTTTGGGATTGGAATTATTATATTATTCTTGAAGTCTGAGAGTATTTCTCCTGTCTCATACATTTTACTCACCAGATGGTAGAGTTGTGTTAGGACTGGCTCCTACAAGGCCGTCAGTAGTTCTAATGGAATGTTGTCTACTCCAAGGGCTTTGTTTCGACTTAGGTCTTTCAGTGCTGTATCAAACTCTTCACGCAGTATCATATCTCCCATTTCATCTTAATCTAGATCCTCTTCCATTTCTATAACATTGCCCTCAAGTACATCGCCCTTGTATAGACCTTCTATATACTCCTTCCACCTTTTTGCTTTCCCTTCTTTGCTTAGAACTGGATTTCCATCTTAGCTCTTGATATTCATACAAGCGATTCTCTTTTCTCCAAAGATCTCTTTAATTTTCCTGTAGGCAGTATCTATCTTACTCCTAGTGAGATAAGCCTCTACAGCCTTACATTTGTCCTCTAGCCATCCCTGCTTAGCCATTTTGCACTTCCTGTCGATCTCATTTATGAGACGTTTGCATTCCTTTTTGCCAACTTCATTTACTGCATTTTTATATTTTCTCCTTTCGTCAATTAAATTCAATATTTCTTCTGTCACCCAAGGATTTCTACTCCCCCCTCGTCTTTTTACCTACTTGATCCTCTGCTGCCTTCACTACTTCACCCCTCAAAGCTATCCATTCTTCTTCTACTGTATTTCTTTCACCCATTCTTGTCAATTGTTCCCTTTTGCTCTCCCTGAAACTCTGTACAACCTCTGGTTTAGTCAATTTATCCATGTCTCATCCCCTTAAATTCCCGCCTTTTTGCAGTTTCTTCAGTTTTAATCTACAGTTCATAACCAATAGTTTGTGGTCAGAGTCCACATCTATCCCTGGAAATGTCTTGCAATTTAAAAACTGGTTCCTAAATCTCTGTCTTACCATTACATAATCTATCTGAAACCTGACTATATCTCCAGGCTTCTTCCAAGTATACAACCTTCTTTTATGATTCTTGAACCAAGTGTTAGCTATGATTAAGTTGTGCTCTGTGCAAAATTCCACCAGGCGGCTTCCTCTTTCATTTCTTACCCCCAATCCATATTCACCTACTATGTTTCCTCCTACGTCTGACCACATGCCCCTCCAAATCCGCAAACAGTGACGCCTGTAGGCTAAGGATGACAACGCGACGGCTCGGTACCCTTGGGCCTTAATGGTATGTTCGGGCAGAATTTAGTTTAGTTTTAGGAGGTCGATTATACGTTGCAGAATATAAGAGAAATTAGACCAATTCAGTGGAAGATACCCATGTTCACATGGGGGACATATATTTGGTAGTATCGCAAAACACAATAGTAGTTTAGTTCTTGTGGTATATGACAATCAAGTATCACCTTGTATTTAACTGTGCGAAGTTCTGACAAACGGCACCAGCTCACTGCTAGAGCTGGACACCGATAATGATGCTAAGGAGTGGGCTATCAAAGAGTGGACTGGGCGTTGCTGTTCTCTGACGTCAGTAGACTTCCCGCAGCAGTGGCGTGCCGAATCTCTTGATGACGTGCCTTCGTCGACGTCACTCATTTGTGACTGCATCTGGCAGCGACTGTCCTTAGTTTATGGTACTGTCGTGAGGTGCCAGCTTTAGTATGGGATCTAACTCTTCAGACGACATTAAATTATGTATTCGTGTAAAACGGCTAGAGTCCAGAAAATCAAAATATGATCACGCCTAGCATGCAAAGACGACTGTGATAATAGGTTTCTGACTTAAAACTCTACTCTTCCGAAAGTTGTGCGCCATCTAAATGTAGTGTTAAACTGGATATCGCTCAAGTTTCACATCAGGACACTGGTCAAGAGGGAAAGGATTTGGTTAATTATTTTCACAGTCCTTACGTTCGACTCAATTGATCCCATCATCCAACAGTGTCACAACCCAATCTATTTATGTCTGCATAATTGCTACCACAGATTCAAATGACAATTGACTAGTGATGTGCATTGTCGAAGTAGCTACATCCCTGAAGTGATATTCAGTCTTTTCGCTCACTGTTGTCAAGAATAAAGGAAACGGTTTCGACCAGATGTAAACTGGTACGCTCATAGTTGTGCAGTGAGTGGTAGTTCTCCTCGGGCAGCAAGGAAAGTAAACTGTTCATCAGATTGTTGGGTGTCACTGTTTTGTGAGGTAACAGCAGGCACTAGCTGGTACCCACGTGAGTGGTTATGCAAAGCCACAACAGATTTCAGTGAACATAAAGTTCGTCAAAAGCTAGATTACTGTCTGTGTCAACCATGAATCATACACTTCCACTTCCATCTCCAACACCCGTCGACAACAAAACACTGAATCGTCCATGAAGCAAGCGAATCATCAACAGAGACCACAACCAAATGTAATATTGTAATGGAGTAGACAGTATCGAAGGCACAATCGTAAACACAGCACTGAAGTAATTAGAGGACGCGCTGTAGTCGGCACCTGATGTTGGGGATTTGAATTACCTTCAGCTGGCGACTTCCCGCCAGTACCGACTCTTTCCTCATCTGCACCTCCGCACTAAAATACATCTACAGTGGGCTGCTGGCACTATCGTAGATACTCTGGAACTCCAAGTGCCGTTCTGACTAATTCTAATAACGAAAAGCTATGAGTATCAGGTGGCATGCTTCATTGGAACAACAAGCCATCGAAAACAAAGCTTGAAACAACCAAACTCAGTCCACACCACATAACGAAAACCGAGACTTCTATAGGACTGACAAACATGCACATTTGCGAATTACTATGCACTGTTGCCGACAGCAATCTTGAAATTGCAGTAACAGGTGTATAAAAGTTTTCCCTGTAAAACGCCTCTGACAACGAAATAGTTTTTGGTCCAACAGTTGATATAGATTCGTCGTATGTTGTAACACCTGAAATATTGAAACATAGCACTACTTTATCGGCGTTGTTCGAAATGCTGTTGAAAAAGAAACCCAATTTAGAAGAAGTGATCAAGAGCCTAGAAAGAAAGGTTTTTGATGCATCAAAATAGAAGAAAGTGACGCATAATGAAGGCAAAAATTTATTTTCCTATTTTTTAAATTACTTTTGCACAAGATTTTATGCACAGAACACTGTCGTCTAAACACCTTTTTTCTGAATTTTACATTTGAGTCTTGAATGTACCCATATTAAATAAGTAAAAAACAATCATTCAGACATGTGACAGGCATCTTATAGTATGAATGTGTAACAGGAAACATGAGCTCCAATTTTCCTCTTCCGAGAACACCTTTCTTATAGCGGACACCTCGGGTATAAAACAAGCATACGACAAGTTGGTTGGTTTGAGAAATTGTGCAGGAAAATTTTCAATAGAATATCATAAATAAGTTACTTCAACTACATCCACTGCAATTTTTTTTATTCCGGTAATTCATTGCTTTCCAGTATTTCTACTGTAAGGACCTACTTTTGAAATCGTAAATTGTATTCAAAATTTTATTCTTAAAATACGTCAGTGCGTACATGACATTGTTTACTGCCAAACTAAGTGCATCACGGGTTAGCATTAACGTACCACTCTTTACTTTTTGAGGAAGTCAACGAAACATTAATGTGAAACCTCTGAAAAATATAAATTTGGAAGATCCCAATTGTTCCATTTCGTGACACTAAGATATGCTTTACCACTTTTTGAAATACTTAAGTAAAATAACCTCAAGTATTAATTTATAATTAATCACTACATAAAATTAATGTTATTGTCGTCTTACTACAGTACGTAAATGTTGTCAAGAGCTGATCTTTTCTGCACCACACTGCTGTGAGGGACACTACATTGCTTACTGCTTAAACAGTTATTTATTTTTACCTCATTAGCAACAAATCTTTGAAGTACATTTGCATTCAGGAACACATTCAGGATCGTTATCTTAGTCGTGGTTATCCACATCATCCTCGAATTTATAAAAATCGTCCCCGAAAGCATTTTCCTGGTACTAACCGCACAAACGTTGCAACAACTGGCAGATATTTCGGTGGCACTTATCACTCTTTACAAGGGCACATCCTATCAAAGCTGCAATTAGTGAAAATTGAAATTAGAGATACAGCAGTCATTTGTCGGTTTATCATGGAACCATCAACTAATATGAATAAGGCACATCATTTTCCATATTTTACATGAGATAACTCTGTTTGTCCCTTACACCTGTTTACAGCCGAGGTCTTCCGTCCTCTCTGTGACGTATGTAAGGTTCACGAAACCAGAGAACTTAATGGTTACAATAAAACATAAGTTTCTACCACTTAAGCCATTCACTTCATTTAACAATATTTCTCTCTCAAAAGTTTTGTATTTTTACATCTCAAGACAGAATTTATGCGATTTCTTGAAACCATTAATCAGACTTGGAACATTTACACTCTCAACAATGTACAGTCCAACAACACCGTGTAATACTGATAATACGAACGGATTTTTTTCGTGGCCTTAGAAAAATGTTCATTGTGGCCGTTTTTTCTGTGGGTTCTCATATCGTTCTGCAACTTCGCTTCGCCAGATGTACAACATAAAACAGTATAATCTTAGTTCAACCTTGTCGTAACCATTTGCGGGAATTCTGTTGTTCCACGCATAATTCTGAATTTTTCGAATGTTCTCTGAAGCTTTAATCACTGTCTCACATATCATATAACACCTAACTGTTGTTGATAGCTTAAAATAACGTCCGTTGGAGATCGACATAACAAACGGAAAAATATCCACAGGGTTTACTGTTACCAGCAAGGCGAGATTAAATAAAATATGGAATGTTTTTAAAATTAGAGCTAAAGTTAAAACGGTGTATTTCAAACCATTACACCAGGTACTAAGCGCCAGAGCATTAACAGACAGCTAAAATTTGTCCTCTAAATGTTACGACAAGTTAACTAAGGATGATAAAAATTATGGGACGCCGCTTAACATGACACGTCGACCCGTTCCCTAGTCAGTAGTAAAGTCCTATGAAAACAGTAAGATAAAGTTTATTCAGTTTGTTTCATGAGTAAGGAGAGAAGAATATTTCGTAGGACAAGTAACCATATGACGTGATAGAAAAAAAAGAAAAAAAGAAGTCTTTAGGGAAGAGGTAGGTTCAAATTGCTCTGAGCACTATGGGACTTAACATCTGAGGTCATGAGTCCCCTAGACTTAGAACTAGTTAAATCTAACTAACCTAAGGACATCACACACATCCATGCCCGAGGCAGGATTCGAACCTGCGACCGTAGCGGTCGCGCGGTTCCTGGCTGAAGCGCCTAGAACCGCTCGGTCATTCCTGCCGGCGAAGAGGTAGGGGATCCTGTTTTAGAGGTTGGTTTGGGGGAAGGGGACCAAAGAGCGAGGTCATCGGTCCAAGTATTAGATTCAGAATTTGAAAGAACTTTCGAGGACTTTAGAGGAGATAGAGCAGAAGACGTAGATAAATTTCCATCGAAATTTCTAAAATCTTTAGAGGAAGTTGCAACAAACTGACTGTTCACGTTGATGTGTAGAATGTATGAGCCTGGTGATATATTATCTGACTTTAAGAAAATCATCATACACACAATGCCGAAGATTGCAAGAACCGACAAATGTGAGAATAATCGCACAGTTTAATAGCTTATGCATCCAAGCTGCTGACACGAATAATATACAAAAGAATCGAAAAGAAAACTGAGGATCTGTTGCATGACGATCAGTTTGGCTTTGGAAAAGGTAAAAGTATCATAGAGGTAGTCCTGATGTTGCAGTTGATAATGAAGCAAGACTGAAGAAAAATCAAGACATTTTCATAGGACTTTTCAACACGGAAAAAGCGTTCGACAGTGTAAAAAGGTGCAAGATGTTCCAAATTCTGAGAAAAATAGGAGTAAGCTATAGGAAGAGACGGGTAATATACAACATGTACAAGAACCAAGAGGGAATAATAAGAGTGGCCGACCAAGAACGAAGTGCTCGGATTAAAAAGGGTGTAAGACGGGGATGTAGCCTTTGAATCTGTACACCGAAACAGCAATCGTGGAAATAAAAGAAAGGTTCCTCCGCTGATGATTTTTATTCAAAAATTAAGCGCCATCGATGACGTTTAGATGACTAATCAAAAGACACTACCCTTTTCTTTTGCTGGGGTGGAGTTTGGCGGCAGGGAATGCAGGGGTCGCCTGAGCACTGTGCCACTGTGTTGCCCTGCTCACGCATATCGATAAGGGATCGAAGGAGAGATTCCATGTGTTCTTCTTCTTATTTATTTATTTACTTCTTTTTGTTTTAGTTACAGAGAGGCGGCCGTTGTGTCCGAGCGGATCTAGGCGCTTCAATCCGGAACCGTTCTGCTGCTACGGTCGCAGGTTCGAATCCTGCCTCGGGAATGGTGTGTGTGATGTCCTTCGGTTAGTTAGGTTTCAGTAGTTCTAAGTCTAGGGACTGATGACCTCAAATGTTCCCCAAAGTGCTTAGAGCCATTTGAACCATGTTACAAAGAAAATTACAAAGATAAGACCATAATAACTAGGAAAAGAAACCCCTGCAACAGCTGAGCACAGAGATCGTCCAGGTCGTATGATGAGGAGTAGTGTCCCTGTGTACACAGGCTGAAATCGATCTTGAATCATGGACCATCGCCATCTATCTGTTCTCTCCTGGAACTCCCCAGCTAACCGGCGGGTTCATGAACAACGAAGGCAGGTAGTTGTCAAAACAGAACCGGTAATTCATCGGGAATTTTAGGTTTCAAAAAATGGTTCAAATGGCTCTGAGCACTACGGGACTTAACATCTGTGGTCATCAGTCCCCTAGAACTTACAATTACTTAAACCTAACTAATCTAAGGACATCACACACGTCCATGCCTGAGGCAGGATTCGAACCTGCGACCGTAGCAGTCGGGCATTTTAAGTCCGAGCGTTTTTGTCGAGCGGGGAGGACGAATAATCTAACATGTCTCCGTCATCGTCAGAAAAGAATAGCACCACTTCTTCCCTTTAATCCAATTGATTGCATTTTTCCGAATGGCTGGGATGTAGACGGCATACAAGTGGGATAGAGCTTCCGTGTCAACCGACGAGGGCGGCAGTTGTAAGAGTAGGGCTAACATCCGTTGTGTGAGCATCCAACATGCAGCTGCCGTATCCTGTGCCAACTGACATGCATCAGGATCAGTTACTACTCAAAGTGGACACGAAGGAGTGTCGACCAGCTGGATGGACTGCAATCGTTGACGATTAGCGATCTGTCATTCACCGTCGCATACCGCAGTTCCGTTGGGAGATAGGACAGATGGATCGCACGCCACATTCTCTTCCATCGTCCAGCGTGGCAGCGTCGTTCAATCACGGTGGCATGTTGGTGTCTTTTCACTTGGTGGTAATAGTCCTTCGTCGATGGCGATGGTGTAGAAGCAGATAATCGAGAAAATAACTATAGCCCACAACGAACGTCCTAATGTGATTGAATGGCGGCGAAATAAGACCGACAGCGAATTTGGCACCAATTCGTCGATCTCTTGCTCAGAACGCCATATTCGGTGCGTCGTTCCAAGAAACTGTTTCTGACATCGATCAGACCTACGCCACCTTCATGTGAGAGAAACGTAAGGTATCGTAACGACTTTTAAAAACCAGTTCAACACACGCGAAAAGTCTAATTGCAGCTTGTAGCCTCGTAGTAACGGTAATGGGCATCGGTAACACGTGATCAGAATGGTTTAATTTTGGAGCTAAGTAGATACTAATGTACTGTACAGACTGGTACTTTTCTGTCTGTAGGGCGTCTGGAGTCACGCCAGTGCCGACGACCAATGCAGTTGGTTGAGTATACCCATGAAAGAGTACCCCTAAGCATTTGGGCGCTGGGACTTTACTGACGGGCACTGTCGTTCCCGGAGACGGTCCCCTACCCGCATCTGCATACTTCGACCTCCGCAGATTTGATCATACTGCCCGCCATAGTACCGTAGTGCTGAAGCCATTGTAGCGCCGTCTGTGTGTCATTCCCTGATCTGGCCAAGAATATGACATCGTCGGCATATGCACAACGTCGGAACCTCGCGGCCCGTCAACAGATGCCTTCCAGCATGACTGGCACGACCGCTACTTCAAATAGAACGGTGGACAAGGGATATCCTTGCCTGACCGAACGCTCCATAGCAAAGGATTCTGATCGAAAACCGTTTGCCATTGCCATAGAGTGTGCTCCTTGAATCAAGGGCAGCACTACATCGACAAACACGCGGCGGAGCTCTACACCTTCCACGATTGCACGCAGAAAACTATGATCAAAGCGGTCGAAAGCGTGATCGAAATCTATCGCAACAGGGGAGCCGCGAGGGTTGCAGGCCAACAACAGTGAGATTACATCCCAATACGATCACAACGCCGTGTGAACATTGCTCTTTCCACCAAGGCATGTTAGATCGGCATGTATCGCATCCTTGTCTGTGGAGTGCAGACGGGCACGGAGGACGCGTGTAAATCAAGTCAGGGATCGATAGCGCTGCGGGCGCTGCCCGTCGCCATATTTAGGCACTGGATCATTACGAAATGGTTCAAATGGCTCTGAGCACTATGGGACTTAACATCTATGGTTATCAGTCCCCTATAACTTAGAACTACTTAAACCTAACTAACCTAAGGACATCACACAACACCCATTCATCACGAGGCAGAGAAAATCCCTCACCCCGCTGGGAATCGAACCCGGGCGTGGGAAGCGAGAACGCTGCCGCACGATCACGAGCTGCGGACTGGAATCATTATACTTTTCGCAAATTCGGTGGGGACTCGGAAGGTGGGCACCATAAGTTCTTTATATATTTGGATCCATGTTTAGCCCACAATACCGGAGAAGGAAGGGTAAAACTCTGTAGTGAGCCCATCAGACCCAGGTGATTTGTTCAACACATCACTCTCCAAGGCCATATCTATCTCGTCCCTGTTACTATCTGCCAGAAGCGTGTCGTCGTCTTGCACAGCCTCGGTTGCTGCCATGTCGTGCAGCTCGTCTCAAAGTCCCACGTCGCTTCTTAGCCCTCGACATAAGAATTGCGATAGTATTGAGAGAACGCTCGGGCAATATCTGTTTGCGTCGGAGCTTGCATTCCCTCCGCCGTTTCGACGTCCGAGTCCTCAATCCCTTACCTTAACAGTATGACTGTGCCACCACTACCTTCGCCAGCTAGTAAACTATAAGCATCGTAACCATATAAGCCCAATCTTACGTCAGGTCGCACCTCTTGGATGGAAACAGTATCCTTTCCAGTCAATAAAATTCTTCTGGGTTTGAGGCCGCATTGTCATCTGTAAAATTCTGACGTTTCGGCGACTGCAGTAAGGCGCCTTCCTCATGGTGTATTGCAATACACCACGGTGGCGTGTTGGTGACTTTGCAATTGGTGGTAACAGTCCTTCGTATTGCAATACTCCCTGAGGGAGGCGCCTTGCAACAGTCGAGGAAACGCCGGAATTTTGTGGATGTCAATTCGGCCTCAAACCCAGAAGAATTTTATTGACTGTGACAACGGCCGCGGAAGCCTAAGTTTACAAGTATCCTTTCCTTCGCTCGTTCCATATCCCTTAACATTTGTACCTTTTCCGGAGTGTGAATGCCGTTGATGTTAACTGTTCCTAAGCGGCACATAATTATGACGTTTCAGTTCATTAGGTAGGCTGGGATTGGTCACCATGATCGTGGACTGATCGTCGTCCCGTCACTGGGGCGGCGCACACGCATGTTAAAAGCCACCTAATGTGCGGGGCCCGGCCAACGCAACGTCGGCGATGTGCTTCGGTTGGTCACCTGTCCGCTGCATCACATCGTTCAAATCAACGTCATTAGCTCAGCCTCCCAATGAGTGTTGCAACACAGGTGCCGTCGGTTGGTGTGCCCTAGTCCACGCAATCGTGGGGACGTCCTGCTACATAGTAGCCACCATCTCACCTCCATTTCGGCCTGTGGCAGATGTGTGACGGGAGTGGCTGCGACCCATCCAGCTGACAGCGACGTGAGGGGGTCGTCCCCTTCTTCCGGTTGCGCATCTCCCTCCTGCAGCCCTTCTCCTTCTTTTTACTCCGTTTGGGGGACATGTATCGAGGGATTATTCTCGTGAAGATTCAAATGTGCCGTCATTTGTTCCTCACGTCGATGTAGATGTGAGATGACGGGATGGAGATGTTGCCGGATCGAATGAGACTGCCACCTTCTATGATCGGATGCAGAACTGACGGCCACCTGAAATGAGGGCCGGTCGTGGTCGACATCCACATCATTCCTCAACGCCTCCACTTACAATAAGTGATCAAAAGTATCCGGACACTCCCAAAAACATATGTTTTTCATAATAGGTGCATTCTGCTGCCACCTATTGCCAGGTACTGCATATCAATGACCTCAGTAGTCATTATATATGGCGTGAGAGCAGAATAGGGCGCTCCGCGGAACTCATGGACTTCGAACGTGGTCAGGTGATTGGATGTAACTTGTGTCATACGTCTCTACTCGAGATATCCACGTTCCTAAACATCCCTACGTCCACTGTTTCGAATGTTATAGTCAAGTAGAAACGTGAAGGGACACCTATAACACAAAAGCTTACAGGCCGACCTCATCTATTGACTGGTAGAGACCGCCGACAGTTGAGGAGGGTCATAACGTGTAATAGGCAGACATCTATCCATACCATCACACAGGAATTCCAAACTGCATCAGGATCCACTGCAAGTACTGTGACAGTTAGGCGGGAGGTGAGAAAATTTGTATTTCATGGTCGAGCGGCTACTCATAAGCCACACATCACGCCGGTAAATGCCGAACGAGGCCTCGTTTGGTCTAAGAAGCGTAAACATTGGACGATTGAACAGTGGAAAAAGGTTGTTTCGAGCGACGAATCACGGTACACGGTGTGTAGTGCCAACAGTAAAATTCTGAGGCGGTGGTCCTATGGTGTGGTCGTGTTTTTCATGGAGGGGGCTCGCACCCCTTTTTGTTTTGCGTGCCAGTATCACAGCACAGGTTTATATTGATGTTTTAAGCACTTTCTTGCTTCCCACTGTTGAAGAGCAATTCGGGGATGGCGATTGCATCTTTCAACACGATCGAGCACCTGTTTATAGCCGGCCGCTGGTGGATGAGCGGTTGTAGGCGCTTCAGTCTGGAACCGCGCGACCGCTACGGTCGCAGGTTCGAATCCTGTCTCAGGAATGGATGTGTGTGCTGTCCTTAGGTTAGTTAGGTTTAAGTAGTTCTACGTTCTAGGGGACTGATGACCTCAGATGTTAAGTCCCATAGTGCTCAGAGCCATTTGAACCATTTTTGAACCTGTTCATAATTGACGGCCTGTGGCGGAGTCGTTGCAGGACAATAGCCTGCACAGAGTCCTGACCTGAATCCTTTGGGATGTTTTGGAACGCCGTCTTCGAGCCAGGCCTCACCGACCGACATCGATACCTCGCCTCAGCGCAGAAGAATGAGCTGCCATTCTCCGAGAAATCTTCCAGCACCTGACTGAACGTACGCCTGCGAGATTGATAGCTATCATCAAGGCTAATGTGGGCCAACACGGTATTAAATTCCAGCATTACCGATGAAGGGCACTACGAACTTGTAAGTCATTTTCGGCCAGGTGTCCGTATAGTGTATGTGAGAGGGAGGGACATCATCTACGGCGTTAGTGGGTGTTCTGCTGGCAGAATCTCCAAGAAAAGTCTCTGAAGGCAATCCGAACAAGTCATGTCCGCAACCGGAGCAGGTCTGTCAATAATGACGATTGAGCGATATCCATCTATTGACACATATGAAGGAAGGTCCAGAGAGTACGGAATACGTTTCATAACTTTCTCACTTTTCTTCCACATGGCTAAGAACTGTGCCACACGGCCGTGAAGTGTCTATGACCAGAGTGGCGGATACTTTGAAGGGGAGTTTGAAAACGAGCACCGTTCGAACTCCCGTACCAGCATAACCAACCGCCTCCACACTCAAGTTCCCGTTAGAATGGCAAAAGCGGAATCCATCGGTGGATCTGCTTAGCAGCCTGTCACAAGCCGTTTAGACTATTAGCTTGGGGGTAGGTCGTGCTGGAGACAATGGACAGACGAATTCCTAGCAGATCTTGTATGGTTTAAGTGCCCTATGTCACGCAAAAAGGTTCCGTTTCATGAGCTTTGTGTCTGATGTATTGTGCTTTGATCGTTAGCTTGATCGTCGCCTTTCCGTACGAAAGAGCCATCGTGCTCAGGGTCGATCTAAATTACACTACTTCACAACACCGTGCGCAAGTAAACAAACACTCACTAGCGGAGCGCGGCTCTGAGCGCCGAGTACGTCCGCGCCGCTACATAACCGAAGGCCAACTATTAGACCACCGGTACTTTGTGACCATGCGATATCAATAGCCGCCCGCTGTGGCCGAGCAGTTCTAGGTGCTTCAGTCCGGAACCGCTTTGCTACTACGATCTCAGGCTCGAATCCTGCCTCGAGTGTGGATGTGTGTGACGTCCTTAGGTTAGCTAGGTTTCAGTAGCTCTAAGTTCTAGGGGACTGATGACCTCAGATGTTAAGTCCCATAGTGCTTGGAGCCATTTGATCCATTTTTTTACGATATCAACAACGTGAACTACGTAATTTCTTATACGAATCCACGAGTCATGGCTGAGGTAATATGCCTACATTCTTCCGAGGTTAGCCCAAGCTACGGTCGCAGGTTCGAATCCTGCCTCGGGCATGGATGTGTGTGATGTCCTTAGGTTAGTTAGGTTTAAGTAGTTCTAAGTTCTAGGGGACTGATGACCACAGCAGTTGAGTCCCATAGTGCTCAGAGCCATTTGAACCATTTTTTTTAGCCCAAGCTACAGATGTTCTCCATTCATCACAATGCTTAGCCTGTATTTCTCGCTGCAACGAACTTAATTAGATTACTGCGCGACCTTTCAACACAGTAGCACCAAGTTAGTAGCTACCACATTAGACTATTTGCGGTGTCGGAGCGATACCTACAACGCTGACCAGTGTACAGCTTCAGGAATCAGCGGAATTACCTATCAATATTCCGCGCCGTTACCCGGCGTGTAAAGCTTCGAATCGTTTAGAATCGTTTAAAAATTACCGTTTCTATACTGAAACTAAAAACGTGCTGCTGAATAGAAATCGCTACTTAGCAGGGATGTTTCCTTACTCTGGAGTTTAACAAACGATCCAGCATTTTCACATTCCTTTTTCTCAACTACCAATTTTGATCAACATCCAACTGCTCCCCAGAGCTGAACATCAAAACTTAAAACATACCCGTTCACGACAGCGGCGTGAATGCATTGGTCAGATGCTATTAATATATCCACTGACCTGTCAGCAATAACTGATCAACCGTAGGTGGGTAGCACATTCTATTCTCTTGACTCTGATCGTACTCTCGCTCTGAGAAAACAACAGTGTTGCCGACAGAGGCGGTAACCAACGTGCAAGCACTGCATTTCGTTAGGCCACTTGATCGGGAACTAAGTTCAGTGTCCACAACCACACCTAAGAATTTAAAGTGAAGGCATGCAAGGAAAGGATAGAAGAGTGAGAAGTTTGTGACGGCAACGGAAGCCCCCATCATTATAACATATTGTTGCATAGAGTCTTGGTTTCCCAATTCGGCATGCGTAAAGAGGTGAACAATACGTAAGGGGCATTATGTGTTTCCATGACCATATAGGACATATATCAGTCACTCCCCAGCTTGTTAATGCAACCCAGCATCAGAAGATGACGAAGCACTTAGCTCATTTCCTGTGAGCGATATCACGACTGACAAGTGTTTCAGACTACACCCTTTACCGTACATTGTTGAACATGGGGTCCGCAACAGACAACTCCTACATGTTCTCACTTTGACCCAACGGCATCGTCCATTACGATTGCAATGGATACAAGATTATAGAGAGTAGACCGTAAATCAATAAGCATGTTGCGTGGTCGTATGACTGCGTCAGGACATACCATTATTCAGGCGCATAGCTGCTCCGATCATGCCCCCTGCCACGGGCGCAGGCTAGTGGGGGCTGTATTATACTATAGGGGATATTCACTTGTGTTTCCATAAAACTTATAGTAGTAACAAAGTTCTTTTAGTCTTGGTACGTTATTCTTATTTTCACATATCTCTGATACTTGACAAAGTGTCCATACATTTATCTTGATGGCTATGTACAAGAATATGATAATCTTATTAGGTGCCGAATCAAACTTGACTATAGACTGGTACAGACAAATGCAGACTGGTACAGACTAATGCAGACTGGTATGAACTGGGTGCAGACAAATGCAGACTCGTACAGACTAATGCAGACTGACTAATTGGAGGTCTGTACACTCGTTATAATACCTCGTGCGTTCAGGTATCACTGCGCGAGTGTGATCCGTGAGGAGAAAAGGTTCTACGTTAGCAGCAATCTCATTGGCTGCGTTAACATTAATACGCGGATCGACGGAAGCAGAATTTGGTCCATCTCTAAGGCACCGCCATCTCGTAGTGCGGAGACGGACGAGCGCTGCGCCGGCACTGTTGTGCTTAGTGGGACGCGCTCTAGTGGGAAAGCTGTGTACGCGCTGACGTGGAACCATGTACACAAAACTTAGCTACACAGACATTTAAAGTGTAGATACTAACGACATAAACCTATTTTTCCTTTTTACCCAGAAGCATATAATTTGTTTTTCACCCAGAAGTATACAACAGTAAAAGGAAAACTATTGTATACATATCATAAAAGCATGTGGCCTCTCACACATTAAAACGTAAAATAACATACAATAAACTGATACGTTACCTTACTGGAAGCTTACAAATAAACTGTGATAGAAAGGTAAATGTGAAGTTTTTCTGAAAATAATGTACAGAAATGTAAGTGTGTGTTCCAAGGTCGAGCATAGTCAGTACAATCGTCTTGCCATAAAACGACGCACGTGTAGTGACATCCGTAAAATCGAGAGTACATAACATAAATTTAACATAGTAGTAATGATAGATAAATCATGAGATTGCGATAAAATAGAAACTAATAGTATATGAACCTTGAAAAAGTAAAAACCGAAATGTCATAGGAACTAAGTGCCAATGACGACATACATACAGAGCAATGTGAACTAAAGCCCATTCCTAATACAACGAGCTAACGTCAATCGGAGTATAGCGTCAAACTGTGACAAGTAATCACCAATTGTAGTTATGTGCAACCGTCTGCAGTAACAAAATAAAACAATGATTAGCATCAGTTTAAACTGATCTCCCTTATGTCAATAAAGAGAGAGTGGTAAAGGGGTGAGGAGGAGAAGAAGAAAGACTAAAATAAGACGCAAGATAAAATAATACTAAAAGTGAAGGCAATGTGTGACATGCATCACACGGAGCATACGAAAGAAGAGAGAGTAATGCAGGCACAAGAGGAGTGATAATACTTAGTCACGGGATGGGCAAGATATATCACACACGGCATCCAACATGGGAAAAGATGATTTGACTATGTGGCGCCAAAAGGAAATTGGAAAATTAGAAAAGCATAAATACAGAAGGAAAACTTGCAGCACTAATTTGCATAAAACAATACAGACGAACGAAATTTTACTGTTTAGATCCTCAATAACTTGATGTAAAATTCAGTTCAAATATGACAATCCCTAGCCCCAAAGTGTAACCTGGTGATAATCAGCAAAGCTCTCGCAGAGTCCCTATAAGGAACACGCCAACTATAGGCGCCACCTAGTGCATGTTGTGACTCAAAAGAAAAATAAGCAGGCGCTCCCATAAATAAGAAGAAAGGAAATATGGAGTGTACTACACAAAAATGACAATACACATAGACCTATTAATCACGCAAATTCGTTCAGTTCCTCCAAAAAAAATAAAAAACTGTTCCCTACTAAATCCTTTTAGCTCATTAAACAGTCGATGTGGTTGACATATTCGATGTGAACAAATTCCAAACTGCTCAAGAACATTCAGTAACCGCCTATTAGAGGCAACGTGGAGTACGCTTAAACCCTCTGTGATTGGAGGCATACCATGGATTTGCTGTTTCAAATGATGTTCTAAAGCGCCAGCGTTGGTATACTCCCCACAACGAGTCGAAAAATCTCTACCTGTCTTACCAATGTAGCATGATAGTGAAATCAAATCTGATGCAATCGACGCCAAATTCGTCAGACCTGAGCACAATGGAACACGTGTGGAACGTTATCAGCCGGCCGGGGAGGCCGAGCGGTTCTAGGCGCTACAGTCTGGAACCACGAGACCGCTACGGTCGCAGGTTCGAATCCTGTCTCTGGCATGGACGTGTGTGATGTCCTTAAGTTAGTAAGGTTTAAGTAGTTCTAAATTCTAGGGGACTGATGACCTGAAAAGTTAAGTCACATAGTGCTCAGAGCCATTTGAAACATTTGAACGTTATCGGGAGCCAGCTCCGAGCACACAGTTCATTGCCCCATAATATAATAAACAACGTTGCCGCACAACATGGTAAAGGCGGGGTTACTGTGCCTATTGTACGTGGTCCTAAAGTAACCATTGTAGCAGGGCTTGAGTCTTTCAACAGTCGAGAAATTATTGCTTATCAGACATATGGGTCAGTGACTTACGGTGCCACGTACCACCGGATACCTACCAAGGACTTATCGAATACATGCCACGCAAAATAGCATCTGTATTCTGTTCCAAAGACAGTCCAACGCGGTATTAAGGTAGTAGTCATAATAAACTCTAAGGCAAAAAAAAGAAATTATCAGAATGGAATAGAAATCCGTACCTGTGATTCATATGTACAGACAAACAAATGACTGTAATTTCTGAACAAATGGATGATTTATTCAGGAGAAATATCTTCACAAACTGAGAAAGTCAATAACGTGATGGTCCACTTCTGATCCTTAAACAAACAGTTATTCGGTTTCGCATTGACAGAGTTCTTGTGTGCTCCTGATCGATACCGTGCCATATTTTGTCCAATCGGCACGCTAGTTCGTCAAAATCTCGAGCTGGGTAGGAGGCCATGCCCACATTCTCCAAACATCCTAAATTGGGGAGAAATTTGGTGATCTTGCTAGATAAGGTGGGGTTTTGCAAGCATGAAGGCAAACAGTAGAAACTGTCGCGATATGTAGCAAGCATCATCTTGCTCAAATACAAGCTCCGTATGGCTTGCCATGAAGGGCAAAAAAACGGGGCATTGAATATCGTCAAGTACAACAAGATGCAACTTGAACACAGAGAAGATTTTATTAATACTTTCCTTATTGTGCTAAACTTTTAACGTAGGATTGTACCTCTTAATACATAGATTACGACAATATCTCAGATTTTTAAATTTGGTCAATAACTACGCGAAATACTGGAAATAACATTTTCGTTGCCTGGCGGAAGCCGTTAAAGAGGCACCTTCCAATTGGTCCCCCAGGATAATCGCTCAGTAATATATAGCGTGTTAATAAAAGACACCGAACCATTCGAGAGGTTGCAGAGGGCGCCTTTAAGAACAAAGTGAGGACTGGAACCCGTGTCCAGAAACGTCATCGAACTATGTTTTCATGCACCTGCTGCTATGGTACCCCTTCAAACATGATCATGTAAGCTGATGGACCGCAGGTGGAATGCGTTGTTGGTTATTCAGTGATCGCGACAGATTGCCAATGGAGAAGAAGGACCTAAGTGCTCGATAGAGAAGCCTTATCTCTTATTAATGTTATGGTTTGTTGCTTCAGTGGATGACAGTCTCGGACACGGGTATTTTTCTCCTGAAATCCTCTAAAACCTCCAGCGTTTTTCGGCACACGCGATGCCGTAAAATTACAGCAGCAGCTATACTTTCTGCCCCAAAGCTGAGTTCAATGAATAATTGCACCGTTTTCGTGTACTCGGCGCTTTTATTTAACTTAAATGAAAGGAAATATGAACGCAACGAAAAGAGGACGAAACAACTATTGCAGACAACAGGAAACAAGTTTAATAAGTGAACAGTACTGTAATTGTCTTGTTACGAGCACCATAGGAGTATGTCTGACATCTGCATACCATTGACTGATGCACTCGCTCAAAGATACCGGGCATGACGCGAACATCTTCGCATGCTGCATGTATTCTTACAACTAAGTCTTCTACTGACTCCACTGTCATTTCATACACCAAATTCTTCAGATGACCCTGCAAGAAAGGGACCAGCGGGATGAAGTCGGGTGACCGAGGTGGCCAAGATACAGCGTCACCTCCGACGACCCAGAAAACTCCAAACATCTACCCAGTCTGAGGGCTTGCAGCTAGACTGAAGTGTTGGGTGCTCCATCGTGTTGGAGCCACATACATCAACGGACTGAATGTGACACTTCTTCCAATAGTTTCGGCAGTACTCGAATGAACGTATCTAGAGCTACATCTACGCCCATACTCCGCAAGCCACCTGACGGTGTGTGGCGGAGAGTACCTTGATTATCTCTATCGGTTCTCCCTTCTATTCCAGTCTCGTATTGTTCGTTGAAAGAAGGACTGTCGGTATGCCTCTGTGTGGGCTCTAATCTCTCTGATTTTGTCCTCATAGTCTCTTCGCGAGATATACGTAGGAGGGAGCAATATACTGCTTGACTCCTCGGTGAAGGTATGTTCTCGAAAGTTCAACAAAAGCCCGTACCGAGCTACTGAGCGTCTCTCGTGCAGACTCTTCCACTGGAGTTTATCTATCATCTTCGTAACGCTTTCGCGATTACTAAATGACCCTGTAACTAAGGGCGCTGCTCTCCGTTGGATCTTCTCTATTTCTTCTATCAACCCTATCTGGTTCAAAAAATGGTTCAAATGGCTCTGAGCACTATGGGACTTAACTTCTGAGGTCTCCTAGAACTTAGAACTACTTAAACCTAACTAACCTAAGGACAACACACACATCCATGCCCTAGGCAGGATTCGAACCTGCGACCGTTGCGGTCGCGCGGTTCCAGACTGTAGCGCCTAGAATAGCTCGGCCACTCTGGCCGGCCATCCCTATCTGGTACGGATCCCACACTGCTGAGCAGTATTCAAGCAGTGGGCGAACAAGTGTACTGTAACCTGCATTTTCTTAGGATTCTTCCAATGAATCTCTGTCTGGCATCTGTCTTACCGACGATCAACTTTAGATGATCATTCCATCTTAAATCACTCCTAATGCGTACTCCCAGATAATTTATGGAATTAACTGCTTCCAGTTAATGACCTGCTATATTCTAGCTAAATGATAAAGGATCTTTGTTTCTGTGTATTCGCAGCACATTACACTTGTCTACATTGAGATTCAATTACCATTCCCTGCACCATGCGTCAATTCACTGCAGATACTCCTGCATTTCAGTACAATTTTCCATTGTTACAACCTCTCGATATACCACAGCATCATCCGCAAAAAGCCTCAGTGAACTTCCGATGTCATCCACAAGGCCATTTATGTATATTGTGAAGAGCAACGGTCCTACGACACTCCCCTGCGGCACACCTGAAATCACTCTTACTTCGGAAGAGTTCTCTCTATTGAGAATGATATGCTGTGCTCTGTTATCTAGGAACTCTTCAATCCAATCACACAATTGGTCTGATAGTCCATATGCTCTTACTTTGTTCATTAACCAACTGTGGGGAACTGTATCGAACGCCTTCAAAATGGTTCAAATGGCTCTGAGCACTATGGGACTTAACATCTATGGTCATCAGTCCCCTAGAACTTAGCTCTACTTAAACCTAACTAACCTAAGGACATCACACAACACCCAGCCATCACGAGGCAGAGAAAATCCCTGACCCCGCCGGGAATCGAACCCGGGAATCCGGGCGTGGGATGCGAGAACGCTATCGAACGCCTTGCGGAAGTCAGGAAACACGGCGTCTACCTGGGAACCCGTGTCTATGGCCCCCTGAATCTCGTGAACTAATAGCGCGAGCTGCGTTTCACACGATCGTCTTTTTCGAAACCCATGCTGATTCCTACAGAGTATATTTCTAGTTTCCAGAAAAGTCATTATACTCAAACATAATACGTGTTCCAAAATTCTACAACCGATAGCCGTTAGAGATATAGGTCTATAGTTCTGCATATCTGTTCGACGTCCCTTCTTGAAAACGGGGATGACCTGTGCCCTTTTCCAATCCTTTGGAACGCTACACTCTTCTAGAGACCTCGATACACCGCTGCAAGAAGGGGCGCAAGTTCCTTCGCGTACTCGGTGTAAAATAGAACTGGTATCTCATCAGGTCCAGCGGCCTTTCCTCTTTTGAGCGATTTTAATTGTTTCTCTATCCCTCTGTCGTCTATTTCGATATCTACCATTTTGTCATCTGTCCGACAATCTAGAGCAGGAACTACAGTGCAGTCTTCCTCTGTGAAACAGCTTTGGAAAAAGACATTTAGTATTTCGGCCTTTAGCCTGTCATCCTGTGTTTCAGTACCATTTTGGTCACAGAGTGTCTGGACATTTTGTTTTGATCCACCTTCCTCTTTGGCAGAAGACCAAAATTTCTCAGGATTTTCTGCCAAATCAGTACACAGAACTTTACTTTCGAATTCATTGGACGCCTCTCGCATAGCCCTCCTCACACTACGTTTCGCTTCCCGTAATTTTTGTTTGTCTGTAAGGCTTTGGCTATGTTTATGTTTGCTGTGAAGTTCCCTTTGCTTCCGCAGAAGTTTTCTAACTCGGTTGTTGTACCACGGTGGCTCCCTTCCATCTCTTAGGATCTTGCTTGGCACATACTCATGTAACGCATATTGTACGATGGTTTTGAACTTTGTTCACTGATCCTCAACACTATCTGTACTTGAGACAAAACTTTTGTGTTGAGCCATCAAGTACTCTGAAATCTGCTTTTTGTCACTTTTGCTAAACGGAAAAATCTTCCTGCCTTATTTAATATTTCTATACGGCTGAAAACATGGTTGCAGTAACCGCTTTATGATCGCTGATTCCCTGTTCTGCGTTAACTGTTTCAAATAGTTCGGGTCTGTTTGTCACCAGAAGGTCTAATATGTTATCGCCACGAGTATTTTCTCTGTTTAACTGCTCAAGGTAGTTTTCAGATAAAACACTTAAAAAAGTTTCACTGGATTCTTTGTCCCTGCCACCCGTCATGAACGTTTGAGTCTCCCAGTCTATATCCAGCAAATTAAAATCTCCACCCAGAACTATAACATGATGGGGAAATCTACTCGAAATATTTTCCAAATTATTCTTCAACTGCTCAGCCACAACAGCTGCTGAGCCAGGGGGCCTATAGAGACATCCAATTAGCATGTCTGAGCCTGCTTTAACCGTGACCTCCACCCAAATTATTTCACATTTCGGATCTCCGTCAATTTCCTTCGATACTATTGCACTTCTTATCGCTATAAACAAGCCTCCCCCTTCACTGTCCACCCTGTCTCTGCGGTATACGTTCCAATCTGAGTTTATGATTTCATTACTGTTTACATCTGGTTTCCGCCAACTTTCTGTCCCTAGCACTATGTGGGCATTGTGGCCGTATATTAATGAGAGCAGTTCTGGGACCTTTCTATAGACTCTCCTGCAGTTTACTATTAGCAGATTAATATTATTATTCCCTGTTGCATTTTGCCTACTTCTACCTTGCCGCGTCTCAGGAGGCGTCTTGTCGGGCCTAGGGAGGGAATTCTCTAACCTAAAAAACCCACATGTGCGCTCCACACGTACTCCGCTACCCTTGTAGCCGCTTCCTGCGTGTAGTGCACGCCTGGCCTATTCAGGGGATCCCTACATTTCTCCACCCGATAGCGTAGCACTGCTATCGCCTGTGACTCGAAGAGGAAGCACGTAGAGCCAAATCAAGTAATGGTGTACCATGCCAAACCATAAATTGGCGGTAAACTTATCTTGAGGGCTTCGTTCGTGAGGTGGGGTTCTCTTCCGCTCAGATATGACAATCGTGAGGGCCGAGCTCAGGTTCAAGGTTGGATAACATCTCGTCCGTGAACAAATCCTAAGCAGCGTAATACTGCTGCGTGGCGTAACGCTGCAAAAACCACTGCCTGAAGTCCATACGAGGAGCAACGTCATGGGCACATAATGTCTGTGCCTTTGCAAATTGAAAGGATGCCTTCCCTTCTCAGGCATTACCCTCCAAACCGTTATGTGGTTGTTTTTCAGTGAGTGTGTCACTGCGCGAGTGCTTGAGGAGGAGTCTGCCTCGAATCTCTCTAATGCTTCCTCCTCAAATTGTAGTATGCGTACGCTTTGCACTTTACCTCCGCCATTTTGATGTACTTTGAAACCAACAGTTTCACACAGTTGCTGATGAACAGCGACAAACGGAGAATGCCATGACACCTGTTTGGAGAAACATCTGTTTGGTTATCTTTGTACGTGGACGCCTAAAGTTACCTGCCCATTTGCTCTCGTTCACCATAAAGGAAATGCAAGTCGCGCTGTGCGGATCGAGTGAAGCTCTCCATGATGCGGCCCAACAACGCTACTAATGAGCGCTGTGTTCCTATCACGTCTTTCCGCCCGCCGCCACTGCTGTTACCGGTGTGTATGGTGTTCTTGTGACAGGCCTGGATACGTTCAGCGCCGTCCAAAGTTCAGAACTGTGTCAGATCTCTCACGAGACGTTCCGCGTGAATCTACTCCTTCCAAATCTGGAGACCGTGTGGACCAGTCCTAAGAATCAAGCGCCTTAACCATCTTACAGGAAATCTGTTGTTCATTTCTAGCCCCACCATCATGAGCCGATCAGGCTAGATGACTATCGTGCTGTGTCCAAGTGTGAGCTCTAATGTCTAGATTGACGTTTTTGAGAAGAGGACTTAAATTGCCGATTACAAAAGCTCCATACATCTCACCTGTTAGAGTACATGCGAAGTTGTGTGAATCGATGATTTCATCTCCATCAATGTGACGTGGCGTGGAGGCCTAACTACCCAGAATTTCTGTTGCTCAGTAATGCATATTATGACAGTTCAGCACATATGTCTTAGAAGAACCAAGGGGCTACAGACGGTGCTCCACGAATCGACCTCTAAGAAGGTCCAAAAACTAACACTTTCGCGAGTGATGAGAAAAGCAACCAAGAGTTGCATTCACTGCACAAGATGGATACTCAGACTAGTGGCAGTCTAACGAATGACTAATTGTTGAGTGCTACTTAAGATAGGTAAATAAATTAGTGAAATAAATGTGAAGTGAAGTAGAAATTAGGAAATAAATTAAAAACTTAGTTTAGTTTAGAAGAGTTACACACTGGCAAACAGCGGGCAGAGCAGCAGTGGCAACGACCGGCGCTTGCAAGTCTGCACGTTCAGGAGAAGCCCTCCCCACATAAGCGGAAGCTGTCGATTCAACGGTCAGGGCAACGCCCGACCGGCTCACGTGTTTCTCAATTGTCACATGTGATCAAAGGCCCTCGCCTACATTCCAAGAGCCAATGACCGACGTTAAAAAGATGCTCATCCTGACAATTGACTAGCATCAAAATAGGTTACCCAGTTACATAATGATAACCTTGCTGAAGCTACCTGACGTCCGATAAACCAAATTCAACGATGGAACAATGCGCCTAAGCCGGAACCGGCGGTCTGCAGTATGTCCCCAGAATACAGTGTTCAGAGCGCCCGGAACGAGAAAAGAATCATTACCACCAGAGTAGAAGAACCAACAACCGGCCTACAATCAAGAAGCTTGAAAAACTACACGCCTTACGAGACAGTACCGGCAAGGCGAGGAAACATACACTGCCATTACATACACTAACCCCCAGGGCAGATAACTGGGGCGTTAGTGGCCACCAGACAGGAAAAATCACCGCTGGTTGTACTTAACTTGTTAAAGGTGATGGCAGTAAATATTAATAAGAAGTCGAGGAAAGCTAATCAGATACGCCTTCCCCAAGAACTCCACTCACTGTTCTTCCTTCGGCGACACTACGAGCAGCAACACGAACCCAAGTCACTGGAGAATCGTGAGATATCACAATGGTGGAGGTTTCTCTACTTGGATTGAAGTGCACTCATCTTAAAGCTTGCTGAATCCGGTCTGCGACGAGATCATGCACCCTCGTGACCACAGCCCTTCCATCCGGCAGTCCATGCATGCCGCCAGAAGTCCTGGCGTGTACTGGCACTGCGCGTACCTGGCTCCTCCTGAGTCCACAGCCCAACTGGCCCACTCACACGCTGCTGCCACTAGCGGACAGGCAACGCTTGCGAAACCGAGTGGCGCCAGTCAGCACGAGAAAAAGACAAACAACCGCAACCATGCCAACTAAACGACACCGCCTGGCATCCAACAGGGGGCGGAAACCTACAAACAGCACTAAGGCGAGCCGCAGCACAGCTCACACTGGACACCAAATGGTTCGATGTCCGCGACTCTTCACAGAACGTGGGATTCGGAGGATCCCCTCCTCTATAAAGTAGCATAGATGGCGATATGTGCCATCTTTGTCGAAAAGAGTGCATTGATGGTGCATGCAGAAGTGTTTCGGAGAACACAGTTCAACGTACATTGTTGAACATGAAGTCTGCAGCACACCACCCCTACGTGTTCACAAATTGACCCAACGACATCGTCAATTATGATCTCGTTGGGCACTGGACCATTGGGATTCGACCGTCGACCAATGGAAAAGTGTCGACTCGTCTGCTACACTGTATCGATGGTCGTCTCCACAATCTCTGTGATCGAGGTGAACGGCCGCTCGAAACGTGCATTGCGCCACAGAAGCAGACTGGTGGGAGCAGTATTATGTATGGGAGACATTCATGCATGGAACCTGTGGTAGTAATCGAAGACACGTTGATGCGATGTCATCTTTCAGCAGTGTAATTGTCCGTGTCTCGGATGCAGAACCGTGCTACAATGGCTTTAGGATTTCATAGTGAAGTCACGTTGATGACTCAGCTAAGAAATTTACCTGATATAAACCCTATGCAACTCGTCTGGTTCGCATTCGGGCGCTATTGCCACGTACGCAAAGCAGCAGCCTGTTATTTACTCTAATTACATGATCTGTGAGTAGATATTTAATGCCACAAACCTCCACAAACTTACCAACAAACTGTCGGATCCCTGATACGCAGAAGTGAGCTATTAAGCAGGTGGTCATAATTTTTTGGCTCATTAGTGTATGTTCATAACTCCGCAGAACGTTCTTAGGTTTACCTACCTAAATAAACACGCCTTTCACGTATTGTTTTATAAATTACGAAAAAGCCACCTTATGTAAGACACACAGTACAACGCGGAGACATTTTACCTTCCCCCAGAATGTCAAGCTTTTATACCACACTACGTATTTACCAGTCTTTCTCTTGGAAGTTACCGTGTGATCAGAACATTTTTAACTTTCCTTGTCCTCTATAATCTAAAAAACTTTTATGTGTTACCAGTTACCAAGATGTGTTATTAGCAATGTACAGCTGTCACCAATCCTGAGGTTGGTCTCAACACCATGGTCCTATTAACGGCGATATGTCCTTGCCTTGCTTCTACCTTTGAACTGGCTTCCTCCAGCCATTTTCGTTGGGAGACCTACAGTTTGAAGTGAACGCCAAGCCACAGTGCATTAATATATCATTGTTAGAGAACACTGGGCCTGAAGATGTGCACTCTGCCTCCAACAAAGGTACTGTGTGTAGATCAGATAATTACTGAGAAGGTACTTACTATAACATTAGAGAAAATAAATTTGTGGCGTAACTTGAGTGAAAAAGGGACTGGTTGATAGCCGATCTCCAAAGACATCAAAGAATCGAAGAATGTTTCGTTTGGTAATGGAGGGAGCTGTCAAAATTGTAAGCGGGTGGCGGGTGGTGGAGGGGGTGCATTGGCGGGAGAACACTGTTGGTCTATAATCATGTAATTTGGCAAGATTCCACAGTACAAGTAAAGGGAAAAACCCGAAACTATTAATTTGTAAGTATATCACACGAAAAAAAAGTCTTTTTTTATCTAACTGTCTGTCTGTTTCTCCGGCTGTTAAGACTCCTTTTTGAAGGGTACAGATATTAAGTTGAAATTTATGACACACAGTGATCTCTACGGTTCTCTTGTGGTGTGAAAAAGTTAAGTTTCTAAGTCAATGCAATCAAAATATACGGCCATATATGTTACTTGTTTTGATACCAGCAAACGCACTCATTAAAACCAGCAGGGTACTTCTCATTGACGTAGAATTTATGAAATTTATCAAGAAACATAGATCGCAGTTCAAGTAAAGGAAAAAATTAGAAAATTGTTGATTTGTAATTATATAACAAGGAAAAATATTTCTTTTGTCACTTTTTGTCCGACTTAGGGAGTCCAAGACTTTCTAGAATATTTTAATTTGTAGTCTGAGTCCAATATATTGCCAGTATGAATGTCGATAACAGGCAAAAACCGTCGAGATACTCAGTTGGAATGAATGAACCGTCTGTATACACAGTTAAGTTTGTACGCAACTCTCAATGCGCGAGTCCTACTCGAACCGGGTCATTTTTCTATTTTTAAAGTGATGGCAACATTCTTTCTTTAAATGGCACGGATGCGGGAATCTGGCAGTGGAAAGCTGTTAAGCCCACCCTCAACGAAATAAAATTTCACAGTTCATTTCCCACCATAATTTTACATAAGGCACACGCTGGGAAACAGATCATAGCTGATTATTAAACACTAGCAAGGTAATTACTGAATCGGCGAGATAATCAGACACTTTCAACATCAAAGACATTTTTTCTTAACAAAGTTCTCTGTGCCTCAACGTCAATTAATTCAAAACTAGAAACTGACAGAATTCCAAGAACAAGAGTTAAGCTATAATCCATTACCAAATACCAAAACCATGGAAGAGGCCTGAGGCTTGGAAATACTGGAAGGTTTCAGATAGACTATATAATGGCAAGACAGAGATTTAGGAACCAGGTTTTAAATTGTAAGACATTTCCAGGGGCAGATGTGGACTCTGACCACAATCTATTGGTTATGAACTGTAGGTTAAAACTGAAGAAACTGCAAAAAGGTGGGAATTTCTGGAGATGGGACCTGGATAAACTAACAGAACCAGAGGTTGTAGAGAGTTTCAGGGAGAGCATTAGGGAACGACTGAAAGGAATGGGAGAAAGAGATACAGTAGAATAAGAATGGGTAGCTTTGAAAGGAAAGATGTGCTGGGTTTTATTAAAACACTTTGTTTCTACAAGAGCCATTAAAAATCTTACTATGGTGTGATCTATGTTATGACCACCGTAGCTATAGGTAAAGAGGTGCCGTTCTTTCATATCCTCCAGAATGCGATTACCAATGTAACGCAGAAGAAAAGGAGCAACATCATTTCGTCCATTGTTACCGTGGGTTTCATCATAGACGTAAAAATGACCTTCTCCTGATTTTGCATTGTGAATTTCAAAAATTTGACGGCTAACTGTCGAAGATAAAACAGCTCCTGCACAGGAATATTAGGCAGTGAAATTTTCTGAATGTAGTCAGATGTTATAAGAACCAGGTCCTCCTTTTCTTTGTACAGGTTATTTGAAGCTTGAAGAGTACTGAATTTTTTTTTGTTTTCTTTTATGGATCATTAATTTACTTCAGCAGCCTTCCTTGCATTAATTTTTGACAACATGTCTCTTGGAGAACAGCGGGATTTTTACTTAAGAATGAACAGGTACAGACACACACAAGCAAGAACCTTTTTCTTTTTTTTGTGAGGTAACGTGTTCGGTCTGTTTTAGACCATCTTCAAACCTACCATCATGATGGTAGACAGTAGCGGTGAAAGCAGCAGGCTCTATGTCTTCACGAAAGCTAACTGTAACTTCATAAAGAAAAAGAAGTTTCTTGCGGTTATGACTGTTCATGTTCACCTTCTTTGCCTTGTAGTTAGGGAATGGGGACTTCAGTTTCTGTTCCGTAACTTTGCATGTACAGCAGGTATCGACCTGAGGCCTTCCAAAATTGAGATGTAAATGGTCTTTGAAGTAATTTCTACGTCAGGATGCTTTTTGTTAAACATCTGAAAAATGTATACACGTAGGCTTCCGCGGCCACAGTCAATAAAAATTTTCTAGGTTTTTGATCGCATTGTCAGTATGTAAACCTATTGAAGTGGCGGTCTCTGTTCAAGTAACCTTCAGAGTGTTTTTGTTTACCGTAAACAGAAACACCCGGAAGAAGATCACTTGCAACAGTGACCGAAACGTTGGTAGTTTTGCATATTGACAACGCGTTCATAAACCCAGAAAAATTTTATTGACTATCTGAGAAATGATTTAACTTTGCATCGAGGTGACGTTTCACCTTGTAGGAACAGATAGTCCATTTTCATGGAAAAGACTCAACGTATTGATGAATGAACATTTTAATATCAGCAAACGTCTGATGAAATATATCAACATTAGCAAAACAAGCTGTTCTTCCTGCATAGTTTATGTACTCACTTCCAGGAACACGTGGTCTTTTAATTACGCCACTCTTGTATTCGGCTTCATTCCTCATACCCCTCTCGTTTCGTGAAGTTTTCCATTATCACAGAACTTTAAAATAAAACTGCTATCAACCCGCGACTTGTAATCACATAAGATAACCAAGATCAAGAACGTTCTGTTCTGTCTAAAAGACAGTGCATTCTTCAACAAAGACAAATCTTATTACTATAACAAACAGATCACACAGCACTGCCAACAGAATCAACAGTGCTTCCACCTTAAGATCAGAAATACCACAGCTCCAGGGTTACGTTATTTTTAAAACTAACACCAACTCGACAGACACAAAAAACACACACAAGTACATAACGCTGCTGCTACGGCTAAAGGAGACATGGACATAAATAACTCACTTTAAATATAATGTAAATATAATGTTTGTAAAATGACCGGTTCATTCAACCAATGGACCCAGTTTACAGAAAAATATTACGTATATCCTTCACCACATAAAAATGAAATGAAGAAGTACTTGAGATTAGGTGTCATTGACTTTTGTTTCAGTTGTAGCCTGATATCAATAGCGGTGTTAATCAAGTTCTGGAGCAGTTGCGGGAAAAAACTGTCCCCCAAACAATAGTCGTGGGCCAAACACTAATACAATAACATTCTATAATTGGTCCATAATGTCGCCATATAATGTTGGCAACCAGTTTACATTTGAGTTAAGAACCATTTTCAGACAGAATGTGTATCACTCTTGTCTTATCAACATTTACGGATTTAAGAACAAAGTCAGAACCTTATGATAAAGGTGAGTGACATTTATTCAAAAAGGCAATAAAACATAATAAAATAATATTCTGCTTTACATGGGCCAGATACATGGATAGTCAGTCAGCAGTTAGAGTTGACGGTAAATTGAGTTCATGGTTCAGGGTAGTTTCAGGGGTAAGACAAGGCTGCAACCTGTCTCAACTGTTGTTCATATTATTTATGGATCATATGTTGAAAACAATAGACTGGCTGGGTGAGATCAAGATATGTGCACACAAAATAAGCAGTCTTGCATATGCGGATGACTTAGTTGTGATGGCAGATTCGATTGAAAGTTTGCAAAGTAATATTTCAGAGCTAGATCAGAAATGTAAGGACTATGGTATGAAGATTAGCATCTCCAAAACGAAAGTAATGTCAGAGGAAAAGAAATATAAACGGATTGAGTGCCAAATAGGAGGAACAAAGTTAGAACAGGTGGACGGTTTCAAGTACTTAGGATGCATTTTCTCACAGGATGGCAACATAGTGAAAGAACTGGACGCGAGGTGTAGCAAAACTAATGCAGTGAGCGCTCAGCTACGATATACTCTCTCTTTTGCAAGAAGGAAGTCAACACCAAGACTAAGTTATCTGTGCACCGTTCAATCTTTCGACCAACTTTGTTGTATGGGAGCGAAAGCTGGGTGGATTCAGGTTACCTTATCAACAAGGCTGAGGTTACGGATATGAAAGTAGCTAGGATGATTGCAGGTACTAGTAAATGGGAACAATGGCAGGAGGGTGTCCACAATGAGGAAAAACTGGGAATGAACTCCATAGATGTAGCAGTCAGGGCGAAGAGGCTTAGATGGTGGGGTCATGTTACACGCATGGGAGAAGCAAGGTTACCCAAGCGACTCATGGGTTCAACAGTACAGGGTAGGAGGAGTCGGGGCAGACTAAGGAGAAGGTACCTGGATTCGGTTAAGAATGATTTTGAAGTAATAGGTTTAACATCAGAAGAGGCACCAATGTTAGCACTGAATAGGAGATCATGGAGGAATTTTATAAGGGGGCTATGCTCCAGACTGAACGCTGAAAGGCATAATCAGTCTTAAATGATGATGATGATGATGACATGGGCCTTATGATCATGGGTTAAAATAAGGTATTTGTTCACCTGTAAAACCGAGTAATAATAGTTACTAGATTTAATAAGAACTATTGTGTTTAACACACAACATAATCTAATTTTGCCATATATTTAACGCAGTCCGTTGCAAATGCTTATGTGCTTATATAAACGCGAGTCAGAAAAGTTCAAAAATGGTTGTGAAATCAGTCCCTAAGCCTACACACTACTTAACCTAAATTATCCCACAGACAAACACACACACCAATGCCCGAGAGAGGACTCGAACCTCCGCCGTGACCAGCCGCACAGTCCATGACTGCAGTGCCTTAGACCGCTTGGCTAATCCCGCGCGGCGTAAGAAAGGTGCCGTTAGATAAAACTAATGAGGTATCACCATGGAAATGCAGGACGAGTTGGAATTCCAAAACCATTCATCAGTGATGCAAATGGCCGTAACAGGAAAACGTGGTGCCGAAGCCATGAAACCTGGACTATGAAGCAGTGGAAGAAATTCATTTGATAGGATGGCTGTTGCTACACACTGTTTGCAACTTCTGGGGGAGTTTAGGTCCCAAGAGTGAAGTGCGGAGGCGGTTCACTGATGAATTTTGGCAGCCAGATCATGGTATTCCATGGGTTTCACGGTTATTCTGCAAAGTCCCCTTACTGCCAAGGGTTACTGACCATTTTGGCTGAACAGGTCCATCCCACGGTACAATATTTGTTCCAAAATGATGATGCTGTTCACACAGCTCGCATCGTCCAGTACTGGTTCTGTGAGCACGGGGATGAGTTGTCACGTCCCACCCCTGGCTACCACAGTCACCAGCCATTGCGGTCCACTTTGGAGAGAAGAGTGGGTGATCGCTATGCAGTTCCATCGTGATGAATTTGCCACTGTTTTGCAGGAATAATGGAATAATATTCCCTTAAAAACTATTTAAAGCCTATTTATCCTTTCCGAGGCCACTGGAAACTCTTTTGATTCCCAACGGTTTTTCTGCATCGATCTGGGCATGGTAATGTGTTGTGTTGGTGGTGTTTCCACACATTTGTCCACCCCCTGTAACAGACAGTACAATAGTGATGGAAGACTACATATTCATGTTGTACAAGGGACCACTTTATCGTTATATGAATTGTACACCTGGGAGTGGAAACAGATATCTCGTCAATAGAAGAAACACGTATTAATGAAATGGCGTTAGCTAAATCGGCGATACAGCACAGCTCCTCAAAAAAAAGTTCTTATGTGTGTGAAATCTTATGGGACTTAACTGCTAAGGTCATCAGTCCCTAAGCTTACACACTACTTAACCTAAATTATCGTAAGGACAAACACACACACCCATGTCCGAGGGAGGACTTGAACCTCCGCCGGGACCAGCCGCACAGGCCGTGACTGCTGCGCCTTTAGACCGCTGGGCTAATATCGCGAGGCACAAAATTCCGCCAAGGGCTAATTTATTTATAAGCTGAATTCGTCACACGACTGTGTTGCCACCTTCTATGACAAGGAACGTTTAAATGAGCGAAAGGGACCTTTGTCCGGCAGTCCATACGAAATGTCTGAACTCCTTAGAATACGTTTTTGAGTCATCAAACTGTACTCGCTAAACCACTTCCATAAGAAGAAATTAAAGAAGGATGGTTAGAGTTATAACATAGCCTCGGAGGTCATTAGAGAGTACTAGTTGGTGAAAAATATAGAAATCGATTGAACTTGCCCTTTTCAAAGGTTTCACCCAAGTACGCAACTGAAGCGGGAAGATCTGAATGCGGATTTTGCGAGATTCATGTTTTGAAACATATTTTATTTTCTCAATTTTACGTTTACTAGAACTCGACAGACAACAGAAGCAATTCGCTGCCTTAAGCAGCTCTCCAGAATGCGACGGCAGAGGATCAATGAATAGGTACCTGGTTCCAATGAGGGTAGTGGTTATCAGTGACCTTATATGGTGCGGGCCTTGAAAGCGAGCCTTGCTTGGCATTCAATATGTAGGGCAACTACAAGGATTCTAGCGTGAAACTCAGAATTTTCTTTATTAAATACTAGCAATTAAAGCCAACTTTTGACAGAGCGAATACTAGAAGAAGAGTCATGAAGGCTCTATACCATAAAACTGCAGTGCAATAAACCAGTTAGTTCAGTAAACAATCGAATACTGTTAAATTACCGAACATGTACGAAGAGCTATAAAGTTTTATGATGCAAGAAAAATATTTCGGTCGCACGACGATATCGCCAATCGGCGTCATGGTATACACGGAGCCTGTTCTTATGTGATAGAAGGCTTCACCATGTCCTCGAAATGTATTAGCTTTTTGATATGAATCGTTTCAGACTATTAAATTGTTGCTATTTTACGGAGTTTGTAAATAAACACACCGAATGGCATCCCGGGACTTATTTCAAGTAAATTAGCTATCTACATATCCACTTACAAGCACAGGTAGCTTGCCTGAATTTTTCGAAGAATCCAGTGTGCTAGAAGAACTGCTTTGACGGAGGACATGCACGAGAGATTTGTACAAAAGAAGTAGGAGTAAATCCTACAGGCCCATTAACTAAGATAATTCACAGAAGGTTTAGCTTAGTATTGATATCTGGGATTATTTCATGCAGTGTTGTTTACGCAAACGCAAACGCTGTTGCTCTCGGTCGTTAAGTGAAGGCCGTCGGCCGCTGCCTCGTCCGTGGTGGGAAATAATGCCTAAAATTTGATATTCTCGGAACACTCTTGAGACTGCGGATCACGGAATATCGAATTCCCTAGCAATTTTCGAAACTGAGTGTCCCCTGCGTCTAGCTCCAACTACGATCCCGCATTCAAACTCTGTTAATTCCCTCTACTGTTCCTGATCTATATAAATGACCTGGGTGACAATCTGAGCAGTTCTCTTAGACTGTTCTTAGATGATGCTGTAATTTACCGTCTAGTAAGGTCATCCGAAGACCAGTATCAGTTGCAAAGCGATTTAGAAAAGATTGCTGTATGGTGTGTCAGGTGGCAGTTGATGCTAAATAACGAAAAGTGTGAGATGATCCACATGAGTTCCAAAAGAAATCCGTTGGAATTCAATTACTCGATAAATAGTATAATTCTCAAGGCTGTCAATTCAACTAAGTACCTGGGTGTTAAAATTACGAACAACTTCAGTTGGAAGGACCACATAGATAATATTGTCGGGAAGGCGAGCCAAAGGTTGCGTTTCATTGGCAGGGCACTTAGAAGATGCAAAAAGTCCACTAAAGAGACAGCTTACACTACACTCGTTCGTCCTCTGTTAGAATATTGCTGCGCAGTGTGGGATCCTTACCAGGTGGGATTGACGGAGGACATCGAAAGGGTGCAAAAAAGGGCAGCTCGTTTTGTATTATCACGTTATAGGGGAGAGAGTGTGGCAGATATGATACACGAGTTGGGATGGAAGTCATTAAAGCATAGACGTTTTTCGTCGCGGCGAGAGACTTTCTCTTCCGAATGTGAAAATATTTTGTTGAGCCCAACCTACATAGGTAGGAATGATCATCAAAATAAAATAAGAGAAATCAGAGCTCGAACAGAAAGGTTTAGGTGTTCGTTTTTCCCGCTCGCTGTTCGGGAGTGGAATAGTAGAGAGATAGTATGATTGTGGTTCGATGAACCCTCTGCCAAGCACTTAAATGTGAATTGCAGAGTAGTCATGTAGATGTAGATGTAGATGTGCAGTCATAATCACGTCGGCAACCTTTTCCCTTGAATCATGTGAGTGTACCTTGTATACAAGATACTACTGCCATCTGTTTACGAGCGTATCGCCAGCCTACGACTTTTGTCACCTCAGTGGACTGAACGTTAACTATGCCACAGTCTACGGAATCGCGGTTAACTTGAGGAACTTTTATATTGGTTTAGTGCAGCGAGATCTTCCAATTTTTGGAATTTCAATCCAGCTTCTTCCGAGTCTGATGTTCATAGTAAATCAAATCTATG